>NC_056729.1:1868533377-1868629648 GCF_019279795.1 Protopterus annectens
TCTTAGGGCACAAAAAAAGCCATGGTGTGTGGGCAGTAATGTAAGCAGACATGTACATACATGTCACAGTGAGAAGACCCTTAGTAGTAGTGCTGACGAAAAAAATATAGGGATGACAAGAATGCACTGGTGGACTAGTGGGATACTGTACTGCATTATGTTAGTGTCCATGATTTTGTTCAGCCTTTGGACATATCAACTCCTATGCCTAGTGAAAAAAATGAGCTTGACTTTTTTCATTTTATGTAGCCACCCTCACTGTACTAGCAGATTGCTGAAGAGACAAACAGGTATGTTTTGCAGTGAGGTGGCTTCAGGAAAGGTGGACATACAATGGAGACCAGTCAGTGCTGAAGACATTAAGGCATTACTTGGAATGGAGATCTATATGAGTATGGTACCTCTTCCTCAGCACAGGAAATACTAGGATACAGACACTTTGTATGGCAATTAGCTCATTGCAAAGAGTGGCGTACAGCAACAGTGGTCCCTCTCCACAAAGGTGGTGTCTCAATGGATCCTGGAAACTATTGCCCCATAAGCCTGACTAGCTTGGTCTGCAAAGCTATGGAAAGGATCATCATGGACCTCATAAATAAAGATATTGGGGACCTACAGACACTGGATCCTACCCAGTTTGGCTTTGTTAAGGGCAGATCCTGCCTCTTAAACCTGGTCGATTTCTTTGAAACAGTCACCAAGGCCATTGACGAGGGGAAGGTGGTCCACACAGCCTACCTGGACCTCGCAAAAGCCTTTGACACAATACCCCACTCGGGCATTATAGATAAGCTCACCAGCTTAAATATAAACTTCTATGTCACTAGATGGGTTGCAAACTGGCTCAAGGACAGAACCCACATGGTTAGAATTGCGGAGCCATGTCAGACTCCAAACTAGTTACAAGTGGCTTCCCACAAGGCTCAGTCCTGGGACCTCTCTTGTTCGGTATATATTTCTCGGTGGTACAGGCCAACACGGAAGGACTGTGGCTGACCAAGTTCGCAGATGACTGCAAACTGGGCACCATAATCGACTCTCCAGCCGACACAAGCATCCTCCAAAAGGGCCTCATAGAAACAGACCACTGGTGCCAGAGCCATGGCCTCAAGCTAAATGCCAAAAAGTGTATAGTCATCCCCTTTGGCAAAAACAAAGTGCCCACAAATTACCACATAGGTGGTAATCCATTAAGTACAGAAGAAGTCATTGGGGACCCGGGGACCCAAGTTGATAGCAATCTCTCATTTGACAACCACATGGCCAAAGTGGTTAGAAAACCATTTTATATAGTCCACCTAATCATGAAGGGATTCACATCTAGATCAGGGGAGGTCATCGTGCCTCTTTACTCATCCCTCATCAGTCCCATAATTGAGTACAATGCCCCTTTTGGGATGTACCTTACCAGACACCTGGAGCAACTGGAAAGACCCCAAAAGTACCTCACCAAGAGGCTCAAGGGGCTCAAACAGATGCCATATGCTGCCCGGCTAAAGAAACTCCAGCTCTACTCAGTGGCATACCGCCTGCTCAGAAGCGATCTGTGCCTGATGTATAAAGCAATGTTCAACCCAAAATTAATGGACATGCTGCACCTCAGAAAATCCAAATCCCATCGAGCTACTCACTCAAGAGACTGGAACCTCAGCACTGAAATAAATAGGACATGCTGGAGGGACAGATTCATAACCCAGAGGCTCCCTTCACTCTGGAATAAAATCCCAGTCCAGGTTAGGCAGAGTCCCACATTGACTCTCTTCAAGAGGAATCTTGATGAGTGGATGGGAGATCGTAGGTTTACCCCGGCTATCACTTCTGTGTCACTGTTAGACAGAGGCACAGTATACTAACCTCAAAAAAGGGCATAGCAAAATTAATTTAAAATGGGTGGCGAAAGCCAAACACACTCTGGCTAGGCTTATAAATGACCTAGGGCAGATAGCCTAGTATGAACCTATGAACCAAAGGTGATGCCTCATGTATGTTTTGAAAAAATCAGCAGTATTTTCACCCTGATGATAGCACCACCAATTTCCATAAGGGTCAGCCAGGTCATGATAAATTGCACCAAATATGGCCACTGTTGAATGCTTTTACTGAAGCTTTCCTGAGCTAGAAGAAGTTCCATAGAGAGGTGTCTGTAGGCAAGGCTATAGGGACATTTAGCAGCCACTTAAGTTACTGTCACTGCATCCCAGCCAAGCCTTAAAACATGGTATCAAGATGTGGTTGCTGGCTGATGGCCACAGTGGCTACGTAAGTAACTTGCAGGTATAACAGGAAAGCAGTAAGGAACACTTGAGGTCAGACATGCACATCATGTAGTCATGGATCTCACAGAGGGTTTGTATGGTAAATATCAAGATGGGTATTTTCATAATTTCTTCATGTCTGTAGGCCTGGCTAATACGTTACTTCAGCATTGACTTTACTGTTGTGGGACCATGCACGACAATCATGCAGGATGGACATGCAATCTCAATAATGCGAACATGAAGAAGTCCCATAAAAGACATTATTCAGACTCCGAGTGAACCATTGCTTGCAACAGCATGGAAAGAAATTCATACAGCTTTGTGCTGTCAAGTAACACTGATTTGATAACACTTAATTGAACTGTGCAGAAAAGGCACAAAAATAGCATTTGTATTCGGAGGCCCTGTCCTTCTCTCTTCTCTCAAAGCAACTACATGAATCGTGTTGATGTTGCAGATCAGTTCAGAGCACAATATACCACAAGAAAAGCAGTGAAATAGTAGATGTATCTCTTCTGTTTTTTTGTGGGGTGTGGCTATTGTCAATATGTTTCTTATGTTTAGAGAATATAGTAATCACCAAGCTTGTTCCCAGTATGGATATGTTCACGGAAGAACACAGATGGAGTTCCATGAATGGCTGTCAGCATCTATCAAGATTTCTGATCTGGAAATGGATCCCTGCATTGAGATGAATGGGCACATAATTGCAACAAGAACCACATTATGCAATTAGATTCAGAAAGCCAGATGCTGTGTCTGTCTATTAGAAAAGAATTGTATAGAGCCGTCACCAAATGCATGATGTGTGGGGTCAGCTTGTGCCATCATTACACACTTAATTCTCTATTTAGAAGCAGAGTGGACACTTGTCTGTTACAAAATGGAAACACAATCTCAGTCTTTCTGATGATGTCTTTACCATCAGGAAGAGAAATGCAAAAAGTGTGAGCAGCACCTCTTCTACATTTTACCGGACGGGGTTTGATGTGCACTTCCGCATGCAGTACACATAGCAGCCCTTGCATCTTTACTGTTGTGCATCCCACATGTGACTGCTGCCTCCACTAGCCCGTCAGCCATGTGTGCCCCATCAGTCTGACTTCCCTCGCAATGCTAATGTGTTTCTCTGTCCTTGTGTGACCTGTAACAGAGAACAGCACTGGATATCCCCTGAGAAAGTCTGTCTCAGTGCAGTAGGCATTCAAGATCAGGTCCTGGGGGGGGGCATCTGCATCCAGGCTTAGGTCCCATTATCTGGGGAAGGTGTCTTCATCCAGAGTCATGTCCTATTGTCTGGGTGGGGGGTGTCTCTGTTGAGTCCAGTCTTGCGTTCTGCTGTCTGGGAAGAGGTGTTCTTCTCTAAGCTCACATCCTGCTGTCTAGAGGGAGGCATCTGCTTCCAGGCTTGGGTCCTGCTATCTGAGGGAGTTGTCTGTGTCCAGGCTTGAGTTCTGCTGAATGGGGGAAGGTGTCTGTCACCAGGTTCCGGTTCTGCTGTCTGAGGGAAGTGTCTGCATCCAGGCTGGAGTCCTGTTGTCTGTTGTGAGCCATCTGCATCCAGGCTTGGGTTCTGTTGTCTGTGAGAGGTGTCTGTATCCAGGCTCAGATCCTGCTGTATGGCTATCTGGGGGAGGTGTCTGCATCCAAGCTTGGGTCCTGCTGTCTGGGGGAGGCATCTGTCTCCAGGCTTATGTCCTGCTGTCTGGGGGAAGTATCTGCATCCAGCTGGGTCCTGCTGTCTGCTCTCTGGGGGGGGGGGTCTGTATCCAAGCTTGTGTCCTACTGTCTGTCTCCAGGCTCAGGTCTTTCTGTTTGGGGGTAGGCATCTGTCACCATGCTCAGGTCCTGCTGTTTGGGGGTCTGTCCTTTCATGGTACATTTTCTGTTTGTCTTCATGTTGTGACCTGTAATGAAGAACAACAGAGATGCATAGTGCTGGCACTGGGTATCCACTGGGAGGCTCTGTTCTGATGCAGTGGGTCTGCATGCCATGGCAGGTGGGGCTGTCACATGTTCCTTGTACCATTGCAGCATAAGTAGAGAAGTGGGCTTTGGTCTGCCATTCTCTGGTTTATTGTCTGTCTGTTTGTCTGCACAGTGTGACCTGTAACACAGAACAGCAGAGATGCATGCTTCCAACACTGGGTATCTCCTGGGAGACTGTCTCAGTGAAGTGGGTGTGCATGCCACGGCAGGTGGTGCTGTTGCTTGGTACTATGTACCATCGGAACATGGGTGGACAGGTAGGTTTTGCTCTGCCTGTCCCTGGTAGATAGTCTGTATCTGTGTCTGTCTGCCTGCTTGGTGTGACCTGTAATGGAGAGTAGCAGAGATGAACAGCACTGATACAGGGTATTGCTTGGAAGACTCTGCCTCAGTGCAGGGGGTTTACATGTCATAGTAGGTGGGGCTGTTGCTTGGTACAATGTACCATCATAGCATGAGTGAAGAGGCGGGTTTTGCTCAGTACTTCCCCATTATTTTGAGTGCCTTTTGCTTTGTTTTTGGTGTGTGTGTGTGTGTGTGTGTGTGTGTGTGTGTGTGTGTGTGTGTGTGTGTGTGTGTGTGTGTGTGTGTGTCTGTATGGGCCTGGTGTGATGTACTGGAAGTAACAGATTGCATATTGCACAATTTCAGTGATTACTGCACAGTTTGGCTGTTTATTCTTGTTTCTCAAGTGGTGTAATGTCTTTCAGTAGGTATAAATCCTACAATGACATGCATCTCTATATGAGGACATGTATATGTGCACTGAGCAGCAGTTAGAGCAAAGAAGACACTGGAAGTAGACCTGTGGCTGTGTTAGGCATACATCAAGACTGAGTGAGTGAACAGGAGAGGACTGCACAGGGATAGCCTCTGTGACAAACAGAGATACTGCTGGCCCAGCTAACTGGAATTTTATAAATAATTTTAAGTCATTTGTGAATATCAACACAATCTATATAAGATGCTTTACTAGTGTATTAGAACTGTATGTCATGTGCATGGTACAGAAGTGTATGTTGAAAAGGTATTTGCAAAGCGCTGTTTGAACTGTAACTACGGTGTGCCCTACTGGAACAGAACAGAAATGTACATGCACTATTGTAACTGTTTAAATGTATATATTTTATCAGTGGAAACTGGAATACAGGATGTTAACTTCAGAAAAATAGCTGAAATTAAATTACTTTATGGCTACGCAATAAAAGATGATATCTTTCAGTTCTTAATGCAGCCAGAGACAGAGTTTATGCTGAGAAGCTTTCTGTATTGTCTTTGGAGTGAACTAATTACTACCTCTGAAAGTATGAAGGAATGCAATTGCTTTATGACTTCCAGCATCTGCCAAAGATCTGAGATCTAAGTATTTTCACAGGTAGATGCTAAATACTGCCAGATTCCAGCAGTGGGCATTTCACCTGAGATAGAGACAGATGACAAGAAATTATGTCATTCTGCAAGCTATCCCAGCAGTAAAATTTGAGATATTAATATAAAAAGTCTCTTAGAGACACTGGACATTCTGTATTCTGTCTTGGACCTATCAACAACTAGAAGAGCCATTCACCACATCTACCTTGCTCTGATGAATTAAGTTTCTAGGGAACAGTATGATTGTCTTGGATATAGTCAGGAATATAGCAAAGCTTAGTTAGATATTTTCTTTACTTATTTCAGACTGTTCTGCAATGTTGTTTTAAATCTTTCCTGTGATTTTGAACTCTGATGTCACTGTGAATATATACCGGGGGTGAATTTAATAAAGCCTGCACATTTTTTTCCCGTGTAGGCATCACGCTGCTCTGGTTACACAGGTGTGAACCTTTTTAGATTCAGTAAGTGCTGCTGAGCGGCGCTCATGCACGAGCCAACACGGAAAGTATTGTGGCATGCAAATCACCTCATAAGTAGGTGAATCTCATGAAAATGAGGCAGGTAGAGTAATCCAGCAAGCAGATATGGATCTGTTCAAACCCTGTGTCAGTGTCTGTAGTGTAAGTGGAAAAATTCCATGCACAGGAGTTCAGATAGACAAAAGAGGTTGTAAAAATATAGCTATATGGACAGAAATGTAATAACACATACACATATGAGTGAAACTATTATCCTGTATGCTGGAAAAATTAAAGTAAATAAGTTAAATTCATTTTTTTTAATAATCTGGGCATGTTAATGTGGTGTGCCACAGTATGCAAACATGCTTTATAGAAAACAAAAATTAATATTGTGTGACAGAAATGCATTACAGGACCTTGCATGCAGTCCCTACAATGGTGCATTGGTGCTGTTGTAAAGTGGTAGGGCTATGAAGTGTGTAGTTTCCACGCTGTGAGCATGGATACCTATGCAAATGAGCTGGAGTTACTGAATAGCAGAAAGGAGTAATTGTGTTCGCATATCCCCTTCATGTAGGCTTATACCCATGTTGCTGTTTACAGAGTATGTAGCTGACACCGGGGGGTGTTCACTGACTTCTAAGCTTATTTCAGCTTAGGTGTACTACCTGGCTGAGTGTGTCCTTTCAGAGAGGTGTGTCCACTAACGTCTAACCTCTATTTACCTTTGCCACGCATGTCTGTGCTGTGCGCCACTGTGCTGACTGTTTCTGAAAAAATGTATTTAATTAGTTTTGACCCTTGTTTAAGCTAAAATTCTTCTTCTTCTTTCGGCTTTTCCCAGTTAGGGGTCACCACAGTGGATCACCTGTCTGCTCATGACTGGCAGTGGAGTTTTTATGGTGTCGAGTTGCCAGCCCGATGCCCAACCTTCCACAGAAGGTACACACATGCACGCACTCATGCCTAGGGCCAATTTAGAGTATCCAATCCACCTACAGCATGTCTTTGGGATGAGGGAGGAAACCTATGCAACCAGAGGGAGGACATGCAGACTCTGCACAGAAGGCACCCCAGCTGAGGATCGAACCAGAGAACTTCTTGCTGTGAGGCGGCAACACTAACTGCTGCACCACTGTGGCTGCCCCTTGTTTAAGCTAAAATAGGGTCATTAAATGATGTTAATTATATTGTAGGTAGATGGAATGCAACATAGTTAGCCAATCACACATTCTGCATCTACAGCAGAGCTCTATAAAGTATGCATACATCCTGCATTCTGATTTTTCCCCAATACTTTGGACCATTGGCATACAGACTTGGGAATTTTAACTGAGAGAATGCTAGGGGCTGCTGCAGGTCTGCTACATATATATGTGCTAGATACTGAAGTCAGTGCTGCTGCTGACAATAGGCCTAGACGGAGAAGGAGAAGAGTGTTCAGGCCCATGGTAACTTTCCAGGAGCTCCATGAGCTGCAGACTGTAGAGTGCTACAGGATGGACAGGGACATACTACAAAAACTCACTGAGCTCTGCCACCCTCAACTCAGACCCAGAGCCAACAGAGGGGGACCCATCCCAGTGGAAACAAAAGTATGTGTAGCCCTTAGGATACTGGCTACAGGTCCTTTCCAAAGACCAACTGGGGTAAGTGATGGGGGTTTCACACATCAGAATCCATGGTACTCCTCCAGTTCTTGGATACCATGCTACCACATGCCAGTGAGTAAATTTCTTTTCCCCTCACTGTTGCGGTGAGGGCCAGCAATGTGTAGCACATCTACCATGCAGCACACTACCCTGAAGTACTGGGTGCCATAGATTGGACTCATGTACACATTAAGGCACCACCTGGTGAGGAGGAGGATAAAATCTATGTCATCTGCAAGGAGTGCACTCCATCAACTGTCAAGTTGTGTGCAATGCCCAGGGGATTATCCTGAATGTGTGTGCTGGCAGCCCTGGCAGTTATCATGACTCCCATATCTGGCTCGCACCACAGCTGCATCAGATGTTTGCTGGGGGGGACATCCCATATGGCCATTTACTGGAGGATGCTGGCTATACCCTGGAACCGTGGATGATGACACCCATCAGAAATGCACACACACCCACTGAAGAATGCCATAATGAGGCACACAGACAAACTAGGAACATCATGGAGTGTGTGTTCGGCTTCCAAAGTCATGGTTCCAGTGCCTCGATATATCTGGTGGTGCCCTGCAATACACTCCAGCCACATGTGCATATATGTTCACAGTATGTACTGTGGTATACAATATAATCCTCTGGAAACAGCTACAGCAGGACCAGCAAAGGGGAAGGGATACACAGCCCCCCACCAGTGCCTAGGTCACTATAGCCACAGTGGCAGAAGGACTTGAAGGAGGAGCTCCCTGATGATGTCCCTGTAGGTAGATGTAGGCATGCCCAGTATGCCCTAGCTTTGGCTAAGAGACAACTCATAGCACATTCACTGACAATTTAGAACCCTAGGGACTGACACCTTATTCCTACTCACATATATATTTTAAAATGTATGTATTTATTTATTTATTTTACATTTGTTGACTGGGCTGGTCCAACTGGATTTGAGTCCATTTTCAGTGGAGGCCCGGGGAGAAAAGCTCCAAAATACATACATAGATAAACAGAAATTACACTTTAGTTAATGAGCATTTACAGTAGCAAGTTCTTTCAGGTGCAACAGTTAGGACTTAAAACGCATACTAACAGACAATTAAGTTGTGGACTAAAGTTAGTAAGCAGAAAATGTGGAAGTACTAGAAGTAGAAAGGGAATGTTAGTTGATGCCAGGATCCCACACAACCTATACCTATCCATGTATTGGCTGTGTACTGCTTGCATCACACAGAGTCAGCCCTGAATGACAGTTCTGTCAACTGCTGCATTTGCAAGGTAAGTCCCTAACCTACACACTACTTGTAAGGATTGTTATAATATGCTATTGTATGTATGGATTTGCTGCATTTATGCAAGTAAATATAGTTGGCTATTTGGACAGACGTAACATCCACATTGGACTACAGTTACCCAGTCCACTATTATGTATTC
This sequence comes from Protopterus annectens, assembly GCF_019279795.1. Lineage (NCBI taxonomy): Eukaryota > Metazoa > Chordata > Ceratodontiformes > Protopteridae > Protopterus > Protopterus annectens. Next base: position 1,868,542,537 of record NC_056729.1, read on the forward strand.
CTTAATATTCACTAGGCCTCATGTTTGGAATACGCACTACATCAGTCAAGGGAGATGTTAAACAGTGGATTCACATGATATGTGGTCTACTGAGTATCCCAGCAGAATTTGTGGTGTTGTTCCCCCACACCCAACACAGCAGTTTTCCAATATAACAGCTTTAACAGTAAGTCATCAATGGTATATCAGCAGTCCAGGCAATCTCAGGGCAGTGACATAGAAACTGATCACATACTGTATGTCTCATTTAATGTAGGAATAACAACGTACATATGTATGCTGTTGATTGTGTGATGTATGAATGCTCTGTGGCTGGCACCTTGTGTGGTTCAGTGGACTAGGCAAATTAGTATGGGTGATGCTGTTGATGGTTAAAATCTGGAAGCATCCACATATTTTGCGTGCAAGGTATTATTATTGGTGTTTTCACAGTCTGTCAGTCTGTGTGTGGTGTAACATTATGGACCTCTGTCACATATTAATTACATCAGACTGCTGAGGAATGCCATGGACATTTTGAGTGAAGTGCAGTACTGCAGAAACAGGAACAGATGTCAGTGTCCATAACACACAAAATCCCGGACTGCAGTACAGGTAGGTGTGGGGCAGAGTCACTTTATAAGTACTTACAGTCCCACTGGGCATATCCATACACTGAGCACAATCCTATTGCCTCCTGATCAAAATGACCTGATATGTATAGATATGTCCATTCATACATACATATATGCATATGTATGTATATATATATATATATATATATATATATATATATATATATATATATATATATATATATATATCTATATATATATGTAGCCATCTGTCACTGTCTCTCTCACCTACATAGTATATCTATCTCTATGTATTTTTGAATAGATATATACCTATATACCTATATATAAACATACATCTAAGTCTCTCCCCATATATCCACATAACACATATACATATCACATACACACGCACAGCTACATTTATATATACATCTCTGTTATATACATAAATATGCGTGAGGATGTCTGTATTATCCTACATAACCTGATAAGGGTGAGTAAAGCTGCACTATGGCACATATATAATGTTGCTCAAAGGATCAAAAGTAAGGGCTCAGCAGTACATAATGCACTTACCTACAGACCCCTATGCCTGCTAGATTTCATCACGTAGACAGGAACAGATGAGCAGGTGGTGTAATGTATAATGTTGTTGATGCACGCATGGACAGGACACATTGTTCCTGCCCACAGGCTTGCCCATCCAACTGCAAACAGCCACATATGGCCATACTGGTAACTGTAAACACATAGCTAGGATAATAACAGTTATCTCAATGCTAGGATACTAGATGCAGATAGCAGTATGAAGCAATATCACTCTGCAGGACACAGATGATGTTTAACACAAGGCTAGTTGTGTAATCCACAAGTAGTTTGCCTGCAATCACACATGGAACAGACATCAGCCATGGTGCATTTGATAAGGATTGTGATCTATAGTGTATAAGACTAGATAGGTAGGGGTTCTAATCTCACTCCAGGCCACTTGGTGTGTGTGTGTATTCCCCAGCCAAACAGCTGAAAATCCCTCATTGGCTATCAAACTGCAATGGTTATGCACTTTGTGGCCCTGTAAGTTGTTGCTGGTTTCCAAACTTGCACTCTTCTACAAAGCCTGATGATGTAATCTACCTTAAGACTACAAACTACCATTGCAGTACCAGACTTATGTTGTGATGCATGAATTAAATATTGTGATGTAAAGTGCCCAAGATTAGATAGGCAGGGATTCTAATTTCACTCCAGGCCACTTGGTGCATGTGTGTATGTCCATATGGCATAAATTTGGTCACCTCAGTAACTTAGGAAGAGGTATGGTTTTGCAGTATTTCATTTGTAGCAAATGATGTGGCCCTCTAAATGCCTGGCCACAACTAGGCCTGCTGATGTTATCAAGCTCAATATGTCCTAAACTGATAGTACTATCAGACATGACGTGTGTTGCGTGCATTACATACTGTGATCTGTAGTGTGTACCATTACATAGGTAAGTGTTCTAATCTACATACAGCCAACTTGCACTATGTGTGTGCTGTGCCATGTCCTGTAAGCAGTAATTGGAAGTGGTGCTATCCTCAAAATAGCCATGCTTGTGTGTGTGGCTGTTAGAGCATTTTACATCAGCTTATGGAATCATAGGATGTTTGAACTTCACTAGCATAATGGCCATATAGCCATCACAATTGTAGACAACTGTATACTTTTATTTACATGATCATCACATATTGCCCCAGTCCAAGAGGGACACAGGCAGAAACCCTGTGGTGAAATGCTGGTTGCCCAGCCAATCATAGAGATGGCATGTGCTGAGGTGCACTGAGGTGCTCTGCTTGCCATTAGCCATGATTCTGTTTCAAAGGTGTGTTAAAGTCTGCTAAACAAATCTATCCCACCAGCATATATTACAAAAGTCACATATTAGGTTAATGTCCTTAGAGTGATTAATCCATCTACTATGCCACCTACAGATATGCAGCATTTACAATCACGCATGGCCACACATTGCCCTGCATGCAAGGCAGAGATCACCTATGAGTAGTCTATATGCCACAGGTTACAATAGCACTCATTTCAGATGATCCCCATTGAACACATGCTGAAGACATGACATTCCCTTGTGAGGGACCACACTGTTGTGTGCAAGTGCCAGTACTGCTTGGAGAGGTCCATTACCAAATAGTCACTGCACTCAGATATTGGCATGCTGAAGGAAGAGTACATGGAGGTTATGAGTATGTCAATTACAGGTACTTGTGCCCTCAGCTATGACATATGATTCCCATTGAGCCACTGGTGAGACATGGTAATCTCAGCCACATTAGGTGTAAACCTGTGTGGCCAGGTCTATGTGCCCAGTTCTTTCAACCCTGAGTATGTACATCACATGTTGCGACTGATGTGCTACTTACCAGGTACATTGGTGTTAGTGATGGAAAAGATACTACATATATATTTGCATGGAGTTTATGGCCATTACTATGTCAACAGGCATTTTTTCATCAATACCCTCTTGTAGGATATTAACATAACTCACAGACTCCATGAGTGCTCATAGTTTGCAGGCATCAGCCAACATTGTTAGCCACAGACATTCAGTATTTGCTTGTATTGTGGTTAAGTGGATTCCAAGCAGTAGAGGATGCAGGGCTGAGCCCTGTTGAACACTGCTGCTTACAGATCAGATATTGGAGGCATATGTCAATCTGTTGAGTATGTGTGCCATCAATGGGCCACTTAGTGACCTCTACAATGACAGTACCATGGATGCCTAAGTGGGTGCTTTGTAAATGATGCCTGAGTGGGGGATATAGTCAGATGGCTTGGCTCAGTCCAGGGGATTGTATGCCCTCATGTCCCCTCACCCAGGTCCTTAGTGACTGCCTCGGAAATGTCCACCACATTTAACAGTCATGATTCCACTGACAGACATCCAAACTGTGTGCACTCAACTGTGTGTAGATCACATATATGTGTGCTGATCAGCTCCATGATGATTGCCCCTATGGCCATACAGACATGGATACTCAGGCAAAGAGGTCAATAGTTCTGGTGGTTAGGGTATGCACCACCTCTGTGCAAGGGTATAACAAATACCATTGTCCAGTCAGCTGGGGTGCAGCTAGTGGTTTTAGTATGATTGCAAGGTGTTCCCAATGGTGTTAGTAGTTCTTGTCAGATCCCATGTAGATGCATCCTGGGATGTTAGCATGTCCAATATATTCTGTCTCTCCTCCATAAAGAGGCCACTTGCAGCACTGCTCTGTTGATATGGAAGTGATGGGACAGGTTGTAGAAATGTCATGTGTTACATGTGGTGGGGACAGGGGAGTGAAGCTGGCACAGAACCTGTGGGTCTAGAGGTTAGCTATGAGTACAGAACCATTATATGTGGCATCATTATGTATGAGTTCACTGACAATCTGGGCCTGCCATTTGAGGTTACACATGTACCTACACTGTGTATTGTGGTTTTGCTTTGTGTGGGTGGCTAGTTTTGTCACTTACTGTGTCTACACAACATCACAACAACACTATGTGCTTGTTTTAGCTGAGGAGGTTGTGCCTCCATTTTATGGGGGGCACCCTCACCCCAACTGTCAAACAGCAATGTCCACCTCTTATTGTACGACCTGCTAATGGCAGTTGTCCACCAGACAGGTGTGCTGTGTAGTTGTAATGCATAATGCATGGGTGTAGACCTCTAAATACTTGCCTGTCCCATCTGAGGGGGGAGGTGCAGTCAAGCTATGTAAACCATTCAACAGTAGGTAATAAATGGCTTTGTTGAAATATATGTATCGCCTGCAAGGGGGGGGGTTAGTGCTGGTAGTTTTAATGAGACTAATCTGTGATCAGATCCCACCAGGGAGAACCTCACATTGGGGGCCTGCAGTGGTCACTCATATTGGTAAACACATGATGCAATATGTTGGTTCCCCTTGAGGGGATGTCACACCAAGGCTTGCTTAAAGCTTACACAATAAAAAACTCACCTGCATTAATATCTTATCACTGTCTAGTGCAGGTAAATAGATGTTAACTGTTGTTTTTATGATATTAATTTATATAAGTATAATTTTCACATTTTTCTAAATATCTGAACATCCAAGTAACACAGAGAGAACTCCTTAGCCTCATATGAAAGTTCTCAGTTAGATGAATAAAATGCTGCTGACAGTATGTGTGTAACTTGAGTGGTCACTGAGATATTGTAAGTTGTTTACAAAATATTACAAATGTAATAGTCACTGTGTTTACTGTGACTTATATAATTTGGTTTAAGGCCTAGAACATAAAGAATACTACCACTATAAAAATAGTTTGTGCTGAAGAGTTTGCCATTTATGCTTCTTTCATAATCCCTATGGTTTCAGAGTTATAAACATTTGTTTGGAATGTGAGGAAATAATTTTATTCCATCAAAAAGCTGAGGGTCTGCCCATTTGAAGTTACAGTGCAAATGACCTGAGCTCCATTGGAGTGAAGGAGTTAATGCCACCCCACACCATGGTATAATGATATATCTTGATAGACACACATACATACAAATATGCACAATGGGTGTCTGGGCTCATGGAGCTGTTCCTGTAGTTGGCTATTGCTTGATTATGTATCCTTCCAGTACTGAATGGCACCTGCAGTGTCTCCGGGAAATCACAGTGTTTCAGAAAATCTGGATGTGTATCCATCTTTAGTGAATATGTATACACCACCTGCATTACCTTCAACACTGTCATTTTGAGGTCTGAAGATGTGGATGCATGCGCAGTATGGTATGGCTCTAGTGCTGTCCACATTGATCATGTTCATTGTGTGATGATGAATCTGCTCATATGTCCTGCTCTGAGGACCTGTAGCACTCATGTCATGGACAAGGTCACCCATAATGCTGCCTGCTGTTTCCTGTTTTGCCTCCCCCTGGACAGTAGGAGTTCATGGTGTTGCTGGAGGCCTTCCAGTATAACATCATTCTCTGGATCTGTGAATGGCGCATGGCACCTTGGATACATGCTTCCTGAAAGACAACAAAATGGGAACACATGTCAGGATCACATATGTGGAAGTACGCTATGTAGAGATACAGCAAGAACAGATTGGCTGGCAGTATCCATTGCTTGATCACACATGTCATATTTAACAATTTGCAAACTGTCTGCAAGCCTTTGACTTCCGTCAGTGAAAAGCAGACATTTCACTTGAAATGCATAGTGTGGTTAAAAAGTGCATGACTAAGTCATTAATTGCTGGTTTCACAATAATGTAATTTAAATGCTACACACCACTAGATTTGAACCCAGGACTGTGTGTGGCAAAATGTACTGTTTGTAAGGCATTTAACAGACTGAGCTACTGAGTTACTGTTAAAGCAGGTGCATTTTCAAGACATAAGTACACACATACCAGCTGTGACATACCATTTTTTACATCCATCATTATGTGCATGGCTTTATATGGATGTATTTCTGCACCAGGGTCCCAGTTGAACATGGTTTTGTCAGTAATGCCTTAGCAGGTTTATTCCTAAATGTTGCTGATAAAAGGGGACATTTACCTGCTATTAGAGACCTCACTTACATCCATTATTCTTTGTTTGGCTTTCTAGTGGTGTAGTTTTGCACCAGCCTCCAATGTACACTCCCAAGTAAAACAATAAAAAATATGTTAAAATGCATGATACGTCGTACCCAGCTATAATAATGCTAACAGCCCTTAAAAATAGACTCAGTGTGCGATGTATGCTGCTGTCCGAATACTGCAACAAACAAACCACCTGCACATATCAATAAACACATACAAACAGGAAAATTCATTATTAATTGCTCTACTAACATATATATCAGAAAGAACTTTGATATATCATAAGGAGTAAAATCCCAAACATATACAGAATAAAATAAAATAAATTAAACATTTTAACATATTTTTTATTGTTTTACTTGTTTAACATGTGCTGCTTAGAAGTATTTCAGTTCGTTTAGGATTTATTTAGGATAGAAATAGAGACATGCCCCATGTTTGCTTTTAAAATGTATCAGGGTTGGTCGTTTTTTTAGCCGATGTGGCTCTATTTTTTCACTTTTCACGATTATATGTTAAAATGCTTATTCCGACCATTCACCGGATACCTGTGCAATATAAGCTTTTACTTTTATATTATTGGGGGTTTATTATTTTATAGTTTTTAGTTGCAGCCCTCTATTTGACAAGGAATGTACCAGTTTATTTATTAAGTATGTTTTAAGAGGGTTGCTATGCGGTCTCGCAGATCTTAGAGAACATGTGACATCTTTGTTTTCAGTATTTAATGAAGTTTTAATTGTGTGACGCTGTTTCCATTTCTGAAGAAGTTGGTAGTGATACTGACGAAAAGCCTGTGTGTTGTGCTTAAATTAAATATACGTTATTGGATTCTTATCGTTTCTAGTGATAATTTTTCATCTACAGAGTGGTTCGTTGTTTTTTCTGGAGCGTATCCACCTTTGGTTTTCTTCTACAGTTTTTTATTCAGTTCAGTTTGTCAAGTGTGTGTGTGTGTGTGTACTGGGATGGAAGGCGCTCCAGTTACACCATCGGGCTCTTGCACAGAAGGAGAAACCGGCAATTTGACACAGTTAATCGAACTGTTGACTCAGAAGGTGAATACCCTTTCTAATCGGTTCAATGTCATTTTGGGATCTCAGCAGGAACCAAGAACTATGTTTTCCAACTGTTCAAACGGAGTTAGCATAGAGGGGCATGTTGGTGGCAGCCCTTCTAATAATACCAGGGTTTTGGCGAGTCTTTCTACATCTGGTGGTGAGTCCCTTACCCTAAGGAATATTCCTGAATCTACAGGTGTTCAATTTTTGGATAAAACTTTGTCGGAAGGTACACAGAGACAGGGGATTGTTCCTTTGCAATCTGAGAGGAACAATGTACCTGTGAACAATTCTCAAGATATTCCCAATTTAAATCAATGGCTTAGCCACTCCTTTTCCTTTCAAGACAATGGGAGATTTAGTGCTACAGATCAAGGTATGGGTGGTGTGTCTGATTTACCTTTTAAATTGAATGTGTTCGATCAGAATCTTATGAAGCTTAGAAAAATCCAACTGGAAGTGGCTTATTTTGGTGAATGTAAACTGGCTGGATTTGTACCTAAAGGCCTTAGGTCCTGGCAATACCCCACAGGTTTGGAGGAGGGGGTCTACCTTCCACGTAGAGTTAATCCAACTGTTTGATAGGCATGGGTTTGAACTCTTGGATTTAATATGTAAACATTATCAGTAGGCAGCAGACAGCTTAATTATAGATACAAACAAATTGGATGGGGAAATAAAGAATGATCTAAATTTTCATAGGTACAGGTTCGACTACGACTGTTCCTACAACAGTATAGATCAACATATTTCAAAACTTACATCAACAAAAATTAAAAAATTACAAAGGGATGTTAAGGCGTACAAAGAGGGTTCGGCCTATCCGAAACCCCCTGTATCCCAAGGTAATTTTTTGTCTACCAGAACATGCCAGACAGAAGGCCCTAATACTGCCGATATGGCAAGGGGAATGAGGTCCAGCAGGTTGGAGAATCTCCCTGTAGATTCTATTGATGCAATAGATCAAGTCAGACGCAGTGAACAGTTGGCTGCCCAATGCAAGTCTAACAACTCCAATGAAGAGGTCGAGGGTCCAAATTTTTGGGATCCAGCCTCGTTCTCCCCTTCGAATCAGGGCCAGAAACCCAGCAACTGGTCCAGGAACAGGAGAAATTGATCCAGTCTAATTTGAACACTGACCAAATAGATGCAGGTGCATGCAACATTATCTCTAATACTGGACTGGACTTTAGAATATATAATTTTTCTGATTTTATTTTTGTGAAGGATTTGGTGGATCTTTTGGCCAAGGGATTCTCCTTTGTGCCTTCTAAGAGAGCTGACTTGGCTTCATCTATTATTGATCTGAAATTGTTTGTTAGGAAACAGAACATTTAGCTATTGTTGGGTAATCTTACTAGAGACAAAGGTGATTTTTTTGTGTCTAGTACGCATAATCCACCATTACATTCTTCCTTAAATCTGTTTGAACAAATATGTGAATTGGACATACACCATGTACTTAGTCAACCTCTTTCTAAGCAAGTAGGTAAGTTTAACATTAGTAAAGAGGAGAGGTCATTATTGGATTCTTTAAATAGCTCTTCAGTCAGGGTTATGCAACCTGATAAGGGTGGAGGTCTAGTAGTGATGAGCGAGTCAGATTACGTCAGGAGAATGGAAGACATTCTTATTTCCAAGACATACAAGGAGGTGTCCAGGAATGAATTTAATATAGGCACATCAAAGGTGTCTTCCTACTTCAATGACATGTTTATCAATGGGGCTATTGATTTGGATTTATTAAATTTCATATCTCTACCAGCCCATAGAATTCCCATCATATTTGGTTCCCCTAGATCCACCTATGCGCCCATTGGTGAGTGCCAGGGGTAGCATCACTTATGCCAGTGCCAAAGTGGTAGACACCATACTGAAGAAATATGTGGCAAGTGAGCCACAAATCTCTAAGGATTCTTGGTCTTTCCTGTCCAGGGTAAACCAAATACCTTATAGTGTGGATAGCCACTTGTTAACCATAGATGTGAAGGATTTGTATTCCTCCATCCCACATACAGTAGCTTTAGACTGGATCCCAGCCATGATGATCTTAAAAAAGGCTCTGGCCGAAGAAATTCAACTGGTCAGTGAACTGCTAGACATAATTTTAACTAGCGATTTTGTGACATTTAACAACAGATTCTATCTCCAGTTGATAGGAGTTCTTATGGGGTCTCCATGTGGAGCCAGTGTGGCCAATTTGGTCATGGCCTACTGGGAGAGAGAGTACATTCTATCCAATTCACTATTTCAAGACAAGGTATTGATGTATACACGATTTCTGGACGACATTTTTATCGTCCTGAAGGGAGACGTTGAGACAGAAAATTCTTTACTAGAATTGTTCACTTCCTCTACAGAATTTCTCCAGTTTACCCACAGTTTTGCCCTAGATGGGGTAGCATATCTGGATGTAGACCTCATGAAAGATAAGGAGAACGGGTGTTATGCAGCTAAGATTTATCGGAAGGAATCTTTTTCTAACAGCTATGTCCATTTCAACAGTTGTCACCCCTTCTCACAGAAGAGATCTATAATCAAAGGACAACTAGTTAGAGCTGCTAGAATGGTGACTAGAGACTGTGATTTCCTGGAAGAATGTACTTTTATTGATAGCCTTTTTCTCAGTAGAGGTTACCCTGTGGATCTCATCAATGAGCTCTCGAGAGAGGTACAGAAGAAGAGGGACAAGGTTTTTACTTACCCATACTCAACCAAAAAAGTACATCCCAGGGCGACCATGTTGTGAAACTAGACGTAGTTACCCCAATGTCCAATAGCTTTATATTAACATATAGCATGGATGCAAAGGAGATATTTTCAATCATTTTGAAAAATTGGAACTTGGTCACTCAGGATGATTCCTTCCGAAAGAAATTGACAGAATGTCCAAGAATCGTGTTTAAAAGGGGCCACAACCTCAAAAGTTTATTAGAGAAAAGATTCAGGGTTCCTAATAACAGGGACTCATGTATAAGTGCAACATGTGCTGCTATTGCAGTTATATAAAGACGGGTTCTAAATACGAAATAAGAGATACCAAATTCAATATAGTAGGTAGTACCCAAGTAGTATATTTAGCCAAGTGTTCCCTCTGCCCAGCTTTTTACATTGGTAAAACAGACAGAAAACTACACGAACGTATTTATGAACATCTGTATGCTATAAGAAAGGGCAAGTTGGAGAATGCTTTGGCAAAGCATATAGTGGAGCACCCTAATCATGTTTTTCAGTTTCTAGTCATAGATCAAGTACAATCAGATGGTGGGGAGGGCCATCGTCCCTTGTCCTGGAGAGCAGAGAGTTGTCATGCCAACTTAGGTTAGACGCCTGTCATGCCCCTGGCATCAATGGCATGTCTTCCATATCATGCCTATTAGAGCTCAAGAGGTTGAATAGATGAAGTCACTCCTTAGGTCCATTAGGGTCCATCATCATATTCCCTGTATATTTGGTCAGTTATATGGAAGCTTACAACTGTAAATCTATTTGTAGTATTTATAGTATTTATAATATATATTTTTTCTTTTTCCTTTGTCCTTTTGTAGTACTACCAGGGTTTAACATACATATTTTGTATAGTTATTTTATGGTAGTTTATGACTACAATTTATTTACAGTATTTCATAGATATGTTTTACTCAGCCGGCCGTCTTAATTATATATATTTTTGATATAGGGAGATGTAGGGGGGTTGATGGGGGTAGCTTGGGAATGTTTTGATTTGTGCATCTTTAATTTATTTTATTTTATTCTGTATAGGTTTGGGATTTTGCTCCTTATGATATATCAAAGTTCTTTCTGATATATATGTTATTAGAGCAATTAATAATGAATTTTCCTGTTTGTATGTGTTTATTGATATGTGCAGGTGGTTTGTTTGTTGCTGTATTCGGACAGCAGCATACATCGCACACTGAGTCTATTTTTAAAGGCTGTTAGCATTATTATAGCCGGGTACAGCGTATCAGCATTTTAACATATTTTTTATTGTTTTACTTGTTTAACATGTGCTGCTTAGAAGTATTTCAGTTCATTTAGGATTTATTTAGGATAGAAATAGAGACATGCGCTGTGTTTGCTTTTAAAATGTATCAGGTTTGGTCAGTTTTTTTAGCCGATGCGGCTCTATTTTTTCACTTTTCACGATTATGTGTTAAAATGCTTATTCCGACCATTCATCAGATACCTGTGCAATATAAGCTTTTACTTTTGTATTATTGGGGTTTTTTTATTTTATAGTTTTTAGTTACAGCCCTCTATTTGACAAGGAATGAACCAGTTTATTTATTAAGCATGTTCTATGAGGGTTGCTATGCAGTCTCGCAGATTTTAGAGAACATGTGACATCTTTGTTTTCAGTATTTAATGAAGTTTTAATTGTGTGACGCTGTTTCCGTTTCTGAAGAAGTTGGTAGTGATACTGACGAAAAGCCTGTGTGTTGTGCTTAAATTAAATATACGTTATTGGATTCTTATCGTTTCTAGTGATCATTTTTCACCTACAGAGTGGTTCGTTGGTTTTTCTGGAGCGTATCCACCTTTGGTTTTCTTCTACAGTTTTTTATTTCTAGAGATGTAACAGGGTACTGCAGGACCTGTGATCAGTGCCAACAAGGTAGGCAAGGCAGAAGACAATGTGAAAGCTCCTTTGATACCTTTGCCTATGATTGAGGAGTAGAGGGTAACTATGGATATTGTGGGGCCTCTTAGTACCCCAACTTCCACAGGGAAGAAGTATATCCTAGTAGTAGTAGATTATGCTACCAGATACTCTGAGACAGTGGCCCTGTCCTCCATTGAAGCAGAAAAGTTGGCAAATGCTTTTTTAGAGATTTTCTGCAGGGCAGGTTTCCCAAAAGAAATACTGACTGCCAGATGTGCCAATTTCATGTCAGACCTGCTGGCTTGTCTGTGGAAGTACTGTGGGGTGAAGCACCTAAAGACCACCCTCTACTACCCCCAGACTAATGGTCTGGTAGAGAGGTTAAACTCTAAACTAAAGACCATGCTACAGGCATTTGCAAACCAGTTTAAGAGGGAGTGAGACAAATATTTGCCCCACCTGTTTGCTTACAGACAGGTACTCCAGAAATCCAAGTTTTTCACCCTTTGAGTTGCTGTATGGCACAGAGTGAGGGGACCTCTAGATTTAATTTGCAATGAGTGGGAAGGTGAGTGTGAATCCCACAAGGAGTCTGTTGTGGGATATGTCTTAACCCTCAGGACAGGGCTGAGGGAACTCATGGGCTTGGCTCAGGAGAACCTGGCAGAAGCTCAACAGCAAAAAAAGGTCTGGTATGACAGGCATGCTTGAGCTAGAGAGTATGTTGTGAGGCAGCAGGTTATGGTTCTCATTCCTGTCAAACACAACAAGCTGCAGGCAGCTTGGGAGAGACCCTTCATAGTGGTAAAGAAGGTCAGTGATGTTAACTACATGGTAGAACTGCTAGGCAAGAGGCAGGGGCACATGCTGTGCCATGTTAACATCATGAAACTTTACCATGATAGGGAGTCCGTGGTGCTAAATATTTGCAGTAGGAGGCAGGAGGAGTCTGGGGGAATCTATGACTAAAGGGGGCTAGTCAGCAAATTCACAAATTACTGTGAGGAGCCTAGGATTGTAGGCATATGATAAGACAGTGCAGCATTGCACTGTGGTCAACAATGCCAAGGCAGCTGGAATCTCAAGGCAGGGAATGAAGTAATGTATTCCTAGATAGCCTCATCCCTCTCAAGCATCATTTCTCAAGGGTCACTTGAAAAACTAGCTTGAGTCTTTGAGGGGGGAAGAAGTGTGACAAAGGGAGATACTGCTAACCCATCTAGCTGGAATTTTGTAAATAATGATATGTTATTTGTGAATAAAAACATGAGCTATATAAGATGTTTGTGTTGCAATTGTATTAGAACTGTATGTCATGTGTATATCAAACTGCCGGTACAGAAGTGTGTGTTGAAAAGGTTTTTGCAAAGTGCTGTTTGAACTGTAACCAAAGTGTGCCCTACTGGAACAGAAGAGAAATGTACATACAATAATGTAACTGTTTAAATGTATATATTTTAACAGTGGAAACTGGAATACAGGAGGTTAGCTTCAGAAAAATAGCTGAAATTAAATTACTTTATGGCTACTCAATAAAAGATGATGAGCCGGATTCACGATGGCTTGCACGGAGTCTAAGAGTAGAGTAAGACTCCATGCAGCCATCATGTCCGACGAGCGATCCAGGAACAGCCTGTAGGGGCGTGTAAGAGAGCTCCTAAGACTACTCCTACATGGACAGGGCTTGGATATGCAAATTACCTCAATTGCAGCCGAAAGCCATGCAAATGAGATAGATTTGCGATCCAGGAAACCCGAACCTGTCCGAGTAAGAGTAGTGTTATTTGCAGAAATGTACTCAGTTGACAACTGAGTACCGTTCTGCAAATAGCAAAACGGAGCCTTGACAGCTCCAAATAAAGGATGCAGCTAGTAGAGGAAGCATGCCAATGGCCAATGGCAATGTTTCCCGATGCAAAATTAAAAAAATGAAATAAAATTTTTTTCCCGATTTGTGATGTTTAAGCATAGCGCAGTGCCGCGCAAATGGGCTGCACTCTAAAAACCAGAAAACTAATAATTAAAACCCATAAATGTGGATTTTATGGGTACCTGTAAAATACAATGCAAGGCAATGGCAGGCTGAAGACAACATGGCTACCGAGTAGGGGTTGCTAAGGGGGGAACCTAGTCTAAGAGATGTAACCAAGCATTAGTAGGCAATCCCATGCAAATGAGGGTAAGGATAGTGAATCCCAAGTCCACATAGCAAATGAGCACAGTCAATGTAGTGTAAGACTAGGATAAGGGGAGTAACAGAGTAGGATATAGGTGACATCATGAGGGGGGTATGTATGACAGAAGCTAATCCCATTGGAGCAGAGTGGCATGTGTTAGCTGTCAGTTGCTCATTACTGGAAGAGGTGTGTCAGTAGGTATCCTAGCTAAAGTCAAGAAATAGAAGGTGCACACTGTGGCTATCACCAAAGTTTCTTGTAAAATGCTTGTAACATGTATGCGCGTGTGCGTGCCTATAAACCCGAGTAAGACAGTGTGCACGTGTGTCAGCAGACGTTAGCATGTGTAATGTTACTTAAATCTGTGTTAGCACAATTGCGCTTATGTGCGCGCGTTTAAGCATGTTTAAGGCAGTTTAAAGTCTTGTAAGCACCTTTGCGCTCGTGTGCGCGCGTTTAAGCAGGAATTAACCAGTGTAACTCCGTCTAAGCCTGTGTGCACGTGTTAGCTCGTGTGCACGTTTGTGCTAGTGTGCGTGGTGCTGCCCCCTGAGGAAATGGAAAGGGAAAAGGAAGCACAACGAACAGTAGGAAGTTAACCAGGGAAAGTCAGCAGAGCTAGCAGGTGGAAATAATCAGAATCAGGCAATTACACAGGCAGTAAACCAGCCCAGCCCAGCCCAGCACTTAAAACTCTGCAAACAACTTTTCACCATGTATTTCTCAGAGACACTGCAGCACTGCAGTAAGCTAAGAGAAGTGAATACTGAAAAGGCTTAACTGAGACAAAGAAATGTTAGGGGCTGCCATAGCTGTTATAAGGCGACAATGGGAATGCTGCCAACCAACCCCCAGTGAGGAGATGGAGAAGAGTGTACAGGCCCAGGGTAACCTACCAGGGGCTACTTGAGCTGGAGATAGTGGAGCGCTATAGAGTGGACAGAGACCTCATGCAGCAAATTGTTGAGCTGTGCAGGCCACACTTCACACACAGAACTAACAAAGGGGAACCCATTCCAGTGGAAACCAAGGTATGTGTTGGCCTATGAATACTAGCAACAGGTACCTTCCAGAGACCAACTGGTGACATGATGGGGATATCACAGGCATCAGCATCCAGGGTACTGCACCAGTTCCTGGGTGCCATGTCAGCACATGTCGGTGATCATGTATATTTCCCCAATTCCCGTGAGGTATTGGCCAGCAATATGCGTCTCTTCCAGCAAATAGCGGAATACCCTGAGGTAGTGGGTGCAATAGACTGCACGCACATACGCATCAAAGCACCAGCTGGCGAGCGGGGTAGGGGCTACATTAACCGCAAGGGCTTCCCCGATGCCCAGGGCATAATAATGAATGTGTGTGCTGGCTGCCCTGGAAGCTACCACGATTCCCATATCTGGCATCTGACGCAGCTGTACCAGACATTTGCCAATGGGGACATCCCACATGGTCACCTAGTGGGGGATGCTGGCTATGCACTGGAGCCGTGGCTGATAACACCCATCAGAAACGCACACACACCTGAACAGGAACGCCATAATGAGGCACACGCACAAACACGAAATGTAATCGAGCGTGTGTTTGGGCTGCTCAAGTCACAGTTCCGGTGCCTGGACACATCTGTTGGAGCCTTGCAGTACTCACCAATTACATGTACCCAAATTGTCATGGTATGTGCTATGCTACATAATATGATCCTGCGAAAACAGCTGCAGCAGGACCAGCATAGGCCTGGCCCAAACAGCCCCTCACCATTGCCAAGGTCATCACAGGCAGAGCGTGACTCATAGGAGGAACAACCTGAGCCTGCCCCAGTAGGCAGAAGGAGACATGCCCAGTATGCTTTGGCCTTGGCAAAGAGGCAATGCATAGCACATACACTGGCTCAGTAGGAACCCTGGAAATTATACCTCTCTCTGACCCGCACATATAGTAAAAGGGATGCCTAAGTTGACACTACCTGCTTCAAACATGTACAGGGAGAGTAGTATGTGCATCCGACATAGGCAGCCATGCAGCACCACCTGAGGCATGATTGCCATGTGTAAAGCAATTTAAGGTACTGCTAAACTGCATTTACCACCATGTAGTATATGCAAACAGAATCGCACACACCAACTAGTACAACCTTGGTCAATGTTGAGTAATATTGTCCAATGTCCATCAAAGTTGGTGAATATACAGCAATGTCGGACAAGCCTGGTCTAAGTAGGGCATAGCTGAACAAAAGCCAACATGCTCATATTTGCTTAACTGCCCCTTAAGCAGTCTGGTCTGCTCAGTATGTAAATATAAAGCAGTGATGGGCCTCGAACCCAGAATACTGTGCACCATAGTTAATGTACTGAACCACTAAACCATGACAGTAGTGTACTATTCAGCCAGTATGAAGGAATGTTGATAAGTCTATGCAAAGTATCACATGGGAAACTTGCAGGCACAGCATAATCCCTGTTGAGTTATGACACAAAGGTGAGTTCTGCTGTAAGAACAGAACTTTACTTTGAACACACACAGTATAAATGTTAATATTGGTCATGTTCACACACATCCACAAATGTAGTGGATGTCAGATTGCAACATACTGAAAGGTCACACTGGGCATGCTCACACACTTGAATAAATGAGACATATGTCAGGCAACAAAACATGGAAAGCCTAAACTGGGCATGCCCACACACTTAGGCCATGTCTGAGTACAGCAGTGAGCCACACATATCTGGCAGTTGCATGTGTTAAGCCAGGAACCTGTCACATATCTAGCAATCCTCCCTGTGCACACAGTTACATGACAACAGACACTTATATAATATAGTGGAACCCTGTCATGATCTATCATGTTCCGCAGATACCTAAGTTGTTTGTAGAAACTGTGAAAGCAAAGACGATAAACATCTGTAAACAGTTTCAGCAATAAATATTGTGCATCCCGAGCACAAGCATAGGTTCATTCAGAGGTTGATACTAGCCTATCTGCCTTAGGGTATGTACAAGCCTAGCCAGAGTGTGTTTGGCATTTGCAGCCCTGTCAGATTACTACACTGTGCCAGTGAATAGTAGTTCACACAAGATAGGCCATGTACGTTTCAGATAGTGTGCCTGTGTCTAGCAGGGACACAGAAGATAACCCATGGTTAAACATATGATCACCCATACAGCCGTCAAGATGTTCCCTGTAGGTGGTTAGTGGGTGGCTCTGCCTATGTGAAACTGTGATCACAATCTGGAGTGAGTGGAGGCCCTGGAATAAAAATCTGTCCCTCCATCATGTCCTATTAACATCTGTGCTGAGGTATATGTCCCTGGAGTGTGTAGCTACAAGGGAGTTGGATATCCTGAGGTGGAGCATGTCCATTAAGTCTGGGTTGGGTATTACTGCAAACAACAGGCACACATCATATCCAAGTAGGTGGTAAGTGACTGAGTAGTGCTGGAGTTACTGCATCTGAACTGTGCAGGTCATCCATGTGAGTCCCTACATCTGCTTGGTGCGGAACTTATAGTTTCATAGGTTCATAGGTAGATACTAGGGTATCTGCCCTAGGGCATGTATAAGCCTAGCCAGAGTGTATTTGGCTTCCGCCTCCCTATTAGAGTAGTCTACTGTGCCTCTGTAAAGTAGGTCACAGAAGGTACCCTTTAAGAGTAGTTTGCTGTGCCTCTGTCTAGCAGGGACACAAAAGAGATCCCAGGTGTGAATTAGCGCTTTCCCATCCACGCATCCAGATTTGGCTTGAAGAGGGTCAGCAAGGGGCTATGTCTAACATGAATTGGGATTCTATTCCAGAGTGAGGGGAGCCTCTGGGAAATGAATCTGTCCCTCCAGCATGTCCTTTTTATCCGTGTGCTGAGGTTCAAGTCCCTGGAGTGTGTATCTCTAAGGGACTTGGATTTCTGAGGTGGAGCATGTCCATTAATCCTGGCTTTGACATGGCTTTGTATGTCAGGCATAGATTGCCTCTGAGTAGGTGGTAAGCAACTGAGTAGAGCTGGAGTTTTATTAGTTGAGCTGCATACGACATCTGTTAGTAGCCCATGATCCTCTTAGAGAGGTACGTTTGGGGTCTCTCCAGTTGCTGCAGGTGTTGGGTAAGGTACATCCCAAAAGGGGCATTGTATTCAAGTATGGGGCTGATGACTGATGAGTAGAGGGCCACAATGACCTCTCTTGATCGAGATGCGAACCCTTTTGTGATAAGGTGGCCTATATAGAAGGTCTACCTAACCACTTTGCCAATGTGATTATCAAAGGAGAGATTACTATCTACGTTGGTCACCAAATCTCAAATTACTACTCCTGTACTTAATGGATTACCACCTATGTGGTAATTTGTGTGCACCTTGTTTTCCCCAAAGGGGATGACTATGCACTTTGTAGCATGTAGCTTGAGGCTGTGGCTCTGTCACCAAACATCCATCTCTGTGAGACCCTTTTGGAGGATGCTTGTGTCAGCTGGAGAGTCGAGTATGGCCCACATTTTGCAGTCATCTGCGAACTTTGTCAGCCATAATCCCCCCGTGTTAGCCTGAGCCTCAGAGAAGTATATACCAAACAACAGAGGTCCCAGAACTGAGCCCTGTGGGATGCAACTTGTAACTGGTTTTGATTCGGACATGGCACCTGCGATTCTGACCATGTGGGTTCTATCCCTGAGCCAGTTTGCAACCCATCTTGTGATATAGGGGTTGATATTTAAGCTGGTAAGCTTATTTATGATGCCTGAGTGGGGTATTGTGTTGAAGGCTTTTGCGAGGTCCTGGTAGGCTGTGTGGACAACCTTGCCCTCATCTATAGCCTTGGTAACTGGTTCAAAGAAATCAACTAGGTTTAAGAGGCAAGATCTGCCCTTAACAAAGCTGAATTGGGTAGGGTCCAGTGTCTGGAGGCTCCCAATGTCTGTGTTTATGAGTTCCATGATAATACGCTCCATTGCTTTACAGACCAGACTAGTAAGGCATATGGGGCGATAGTTCCCAGGGTCCGTTGTGGCACCACCTTTGTGGAGTGGAACCACTGTAGCTGTACACCATTATTTGGGTACATATCCTGTAATAAGGCTAGGTTTGAACAGTGACTTAATGTGAGTGTTCAGTTCACCTTGGAGCTTGTGTAAGACACAGCCTGGGGCACTGTCCAGTCCCATAGCTGCTGTGTGTTTTGCTTTGGAGAGGGCAGCTTTCACCTGTGCATCTGTGATGTCAGGGAGGTTACCTTCAGTTGGGATAGGCATTTGTTCCTTTGGGGGTGAAAGGGGGGGGAATTGTGTGCTGAATCTGTCTGCCAGGATGTCGGCTATGTCTGTAGGTTTGGTATAATTTGTACCATTATGCAACAAATCAGAGCATATCTGGGAGTTTCTACCCATATCCCAGACATAACTGAAGAAGGGCTAGTGTCTAGGGCAACTTCCCTTCTGAAACTGGCCTTTGATGATTTCATGAGGGATCGAAGTTTCTTGCTAATACTGATCAGAGATGCCTTCCCTTTTTGGGATTTTGCTCTGTCATGTAGTAGCTTCCTCCTTCTGTTGTATAGCTTATTCATGTCCGGGGTCCACCACACAGGTCCTCTGTTTTTGGAGGAGTTAAACTTCATTTTATTTTGGATAGCATGAACCATGTATTCCTGCAGGTGCTCATAGAATGCATTCGTAAAGAATGCTGTGGATTGGGCTGTATTAACCTCTGGCCTGTGGGCTTTGAAGGATTCCACCTCAGTCTTGAGAAGTGCAAAGCTGGCTTTTGAGAAATTCTTTACAGTGATTTCCTTGGCTGGGGGTGGCGATGGGTTATGGATGTCCATGGAAATTTGTTTATGGTCTGATCTTACCAATGAGGGGTTTACCTCTGTTGTGGAACATAGAGTCCCCATGTTGGTGATGACCAGGTCCAATATGTTGTTCCCTCTTGTAGGAGTGGTGACCAGTTGTTCCATCGCATTACAGTTTATAATGTCAAGGAACCATTGGCCGAGTGTGTTTGGGCCTGAGTAGTTGTCCCAGTCAATGTTTGGGTAGTTGAAGTCACCCAATAACATAGTTTCTGGAGAGACCTTGATATTCTCCAGTGTTCTCAGGAATGCCAAGTGGGGTTCCTGTAATAGGGAGGGTGTTCTGTAGCAGGCTACAAACTGAAAGGCAGTGTTGCCCGCTGTAGTGTTGTCTGCTGTTAGTTGCACATGGATGGTTTCTGATGCTTCGTGCAGTGCCACTAACCCGGAGGTGTAGGTATCCCTGATGAATATAGATACTACTCCTGTTGTGCTCTGGTCTGAGTTTTGTGTCTGAAATGCATGCTCTGAGTTATAACCTGGTAGTGCCGGTGTGCTCTCAGGAGCCTTGAACCAGGTTTCTGTTAGTGCACAGACATCGATGTTCTCCATACTGAGGAGAGCCTCGAGTGTGTGCATCTTGAGGTGTAGATGTCTGGCATTGAGTAGCATTAACTTTAGAGTTTGTATCCTTGGGTTGTCTATGGAGGTGGGTTTGTCCTCTGAGCCTTGCATAAAAAAGGCACTATGGGGGTGGCAAGAGCCATGGGCAGTATATGAAAACCTAAGGGTGACAGGTGCAAGCTGTCCCTAGCGAAGCAACGTGGCTTGTTGGACATGTCATTCCAGGCTAACAGGCACTGGATCCCCTTTGAATGACACCAATACTTTAGACAATTGTTGAAACTGATCATATTGTCTGTATACTGTGGCATCATTGTTGGTGAGGGCAAGATGCTACCCAAGGTCAGGGTCATACCAGCCTGGGCTACAGGATCAGAGATCTCCTCCATGTCTCTTTCCTTGTAGTCCAGGGAGTTACGTCTCATGTCATTCACACCAGCATGGACAATGACGGAGTCATTATGTGGCGGATCCTGGCACCTGACAGGCAGCTTACAGTGACCATCTCCTTGTTCAGTCTGTTGAGTGGGACGTCAGTGTACTGGACAATTGAGTCCCCTATAACAAGTGTATTTGGTGTGTTGTTTGGCCTTAAGGGCTGTGACTGCGAGGTACACTGATTTTGTGAGCTATGTGATTCGTGGGTATTGTTGAGGGGTGGCTGTTGCTTGGGTATCTGTGGCCAGTACAGTTGCTGCAGGTGTTGGGTAAGGTACACCCCAAAGGTGTCATAGTAACCAAGCATGGTTGTGATTAGTATAGGGGCACAATGACATCACTCGATCTACATGTGAAACCATATGGGATAAGATTGATTATATAGAAGGTCTGTCCAACCACTGTGGCAACGTGAATGTCAAAGGTGACACCACAGACAAGTGATGTCCACAATCACCTAACAATTCCTACCGTATGTAATGGTGTACTACCTTTGTGGTACTGTGTGGGCATGTTGTTATCCCCAATGGGGTGACTATGCAACTAATGGCATTTAGCTGTAGGCCATGGCTCAGGCACCAGTCATCCATCTCTGTGTCACCCTGTTGGAGTATGCATGTGGCAGCTGGAGAGGTGAGTATGGCACCCAGTTTGCAGTCAAGTGTGAACAAGGTCAGCCATATTCCCCCTGTGGTAGCCTGTACGTCAGACAAATATATACTGAACAAGAGAGGTCCCAGGACCGAGCCGTGTGGGATGACATGTGTAACTGGTGTATAGTCAGACATGGCACCTGCAATTTTGACCATGTGGGTGCTATCCCTGACCCAGGTAGCAATCCATCATGTGAGATATGTGTCCATATTGATGCTGGTGAGCCTATGCATTATGGCCCAGTGGATTATTGTGTGGAAGTGTTTAGCACACTGCAGGTAGGCTGCGTGTACAACTGTCCCTATGTCGATGGACCTGTCAACCGTCTACAGAATACAAACATGTTCAAGAGGCAAGATCTGGCCACAACAATGCCGAAATGTGTAGGCCACAGTGTCTGTAGGTTCCTGATGTCTGTGTTTAAGAGTCCCATGACAATACGCTCCATAGCTATGCATAACAGGCCAGTTACGCTCATAGGGCAATATTGCCTGTGGTCTGGTGTGGCGCCAACTCTATGGAGTGGGACCACTGTCGCTGTACGCCATTCCGTGGGTACATATCCTGTAGTAACTCTGATATTGCACATTGATGTAATGTGAGGGTTACATCTGTCATGAAGCTCATGTAAGATGCAGGCCGGGACACCAACTGGTCCCATTGATGTTGTAATGTATGCTTTGGGGAGGGCAGCACTCACCTGTTACTGTGTGGTGTCAGGGAGGTTACACTCTGTTGGGATGGATAGTTGCTCCCTAGGGGGGATGGGGGGAGACATCTGCACTGAACCTGTTTGCCAGGATGTTGGCTATGGCAGTGGGATTCAGGGTAAGTGTAGTCAGTATGCAGTAACTCACAGCATATCAGTGAGTGTCCACCCAGTTCCTGAAATAACTGACGAAGGCCTTGTGAAAGTCCTATGTGTCTGGTGCAATTGTCTGTGAGAAGAAGACCTTAGATAAGTACATGACTGATCTTAGCTGTCTGCTAGTACAGATCACAGATGCTTTCCCATCTGGGATTGTGCTCTATCATGTAGTAGCTTCCTCCTGACATTGTACATCTTAAGTTGTCAAGCTCCTCTCCAATCCAGCTGGTGAATCTGGGAATCTTGAGGCAATGTTACAACTGCCTCATTTACACAGACAACCCTCTCCTCCTCCCAACAAATTCCAACACATGTGAGAGATGCAACCATATAGCCAAACTGGAGGCTAAGCTCTCTCAACTCAGTACAGGCATAACCAGTCAGGAGGAGAAGGAAACCACACTCACTACAATTCCAGTCTCACATAGACCTACCACGACAGCAAACCAAACACATAAACACACAAACACATACTCGGAGGCTCTAAATAAAAATCTGCCTAAGCAGCAGAGACCTCCAAAGCAAACACCCAAGCAACCGCTACCCCAAAACAAAACATGTGCAACACATAGCTCACAAAGCCAGTGTGCCGAACAGTCACAGCCCTTAAGGCTAAACAACACACCTGATACACTTGTAATAGGTGACTCTATCATCAGGCACACTGATGTCCCACTCACCAGGCTGAACAAGGAGAAGGTCACGGTGAGCTGCCTGTCGGGAGCTAGGATCCGCCACATAACACAAGCACTCAGGTCACTCCAAGGCAAGTACAAATATGACTCAGTCATTGTCCATGCTGGTGTGAATGACCTGAGACGTACCTCCCTGGACTACATGAAAAGAGACATAGAGGAGCTCTCTGAGCATGTAGCCCAGGCCGGTATGACCCTGACCTTGAGTAGCATCTTACCCTCACCAAGAATGATGCCACAATATGAAGACAAGATGATCAATTTCAACAATTGCCTTAAGTATTGGTGTCATTCAAAGGGGATCCAATGCCTGTCAGCCTGGGATGACATGCTCGACAAGCCACGATGCTTCGCTAGGGACGGCTTGCACCTATCACCCCTGGGCTTTTGGATATTGGCAAAACCTCTTGCCACCCCCATAGTGCCTTTTTTAGGCAAGGCTCTAAAGACAAACCACCTCCATAGGTATCACAAGGGATAAGAAACTAAGAGTAATGCTACTCAATGCCAGAAGTCTAAACCTCAGGATGCATGCACTCAAAACTCTCCTTAGCATGGAGAACATCGATATCTGTGCAGTAACAAAAACCTGGTTCAAGGCTCCCGAGAGCACCCCAGCACTACCAGGTTATACCTCATACCATGCTTTTTGGCCCCAAACTTGGACCGAACCACAAAAGGAGGGGGAGTATCAATATTCGTCAAAGATATCCACACCTCCAGGTTGGTGGCACAGCACAAAGCATCAGAGACTATCCATGTGCAACAAACTGTGGGTAAAACTGCCTTCCAGTTTATAGCCTGTTACAGACCACCCTTCCAAACCCAGGAACCCCACTCAGCCTTCCTGAGAACACTGGAAAATATGAAGGTCTCTCCAAACACCATTATATTGGGCGACTTCAACTACCCAAACATAGACTGGGAGCATTACTCTAGCTCCAACACCCTAGCCCAAAGGTTCCTAGAATTTATAAACTCAAATGCTATGGAACAACTTGTTACCACTCCCACAAGAGGGGAAAACATACTGGACCTGATAATCACCAACATGGGGACTCTGCTCCAGACCAGAAGTGTATCCCTCACTGGTAAGATCAGACCATAAACTAATCTCACTGGATATTCACATCCCAACCACACCCCCTGCCCAGAAAACCACAGTGGAAAACTTCTCTAAAGCAAATTTCACACTCCTCAAAACTGAGGTGGAATCCTTCAAAGCCCCCGGCCTGTGGAAAATACGGCCCAGTCCGCAGAATCCTTTATAAACGCATTCTATGAACACCTTCAGGAATGCATGGATCATGCAATCCCAAATAAAACCAAGACCCAATCCTCCAAAGGCAGGCGTCCTGTCTGGTGGACCTCAGCCATAAACAAACTATACAATAGAAGGAGAAAGCTACTACATGATAGAGCAAAATCCAAAAAAGGGAAGGCATCTCTGATCAGTATTAGCAAAAAACTACGGGCACTCATAAAATCGTCTAAGGGCAGCTTTGAGAGAAAAATTGCACAGGACACTAAGGTTAATCACAAGGCTTTCTTTAGTTATGTTAGGTACCTAGGTGGGAATTCCCAGATATGCTCAGAATTAGTCCAAAATGACAAAAAATACACCGAACCCACAGACATTGCCAACATCCTAGCTGACAGGTTCAGTGCAAACTTCTCCCCCCCCCTCCCCACCAAAAGGGAAAATATCTATCCCAGCAGAGTGCTGCCTCCTTGACATCTCAGATGCTCAGGTAAGAGCCGGCCTCTCCAAAGCAAAAAACACAGCATCAATGGGACCAGACGGTGTGTCGGGCTGCGTCCTACATGAACTCCAAGAAGAGCTAAACCCAAACATAAAACTACTGTTCAATCTCAGTCTCAGCCTTACTACAGGATATGTACCCAAAGAGTGGCGTACAGCAACAGTGGTCCCTCTCCACAAAGGTGGTGCCTCAACGGATCCTGGAAACTATTGCCCCATAAGCCTGACTAGCTTGGTCTGCAAAGCTATGGAAAGGATCATCATGGACCTCATAAATAAAGATATTGGGGACCTATAGACACTGGATCCTACCCAGTTTGGCTTTGTTAAGGGCAGATCCTGCCTCTTAAACCTGGTCAATTTCTTTGAAACAGTCACCAAGGCCATTGACGAGGGAAGGTGGTCCACACAGCCTACCTGGACCTCACAAAAGCCTTCGATACAATACCCCACTCGGGCATTATAGATAAGCTCACCAGCTTAAATATAAACCCCTATGTCACTAGATGGGTTGCAAACTGGCTCAAGGACAGAACACACATGGTTAGAATTGCTGGAGCCATGTCAGACTCCAAACCAGTTACATGTGGCATCCCACAAGGCTCAGTCCTGGGACCTCTCTTGTTCGGTATACATTTATAGATTAGAACTACTAACTACTAACTACTGCAGCCAGCCAGCCTAGCCAATTATCATTATCCTTTGTGAGACTCAACCCCCTTGTTTGTGTTTGTAAGGCAAACACCTGAACCATTAGGCCACACTCCCAATCCCTCAGAGGTACAGGCCAACACGGAAGAACTGTGGCTGACCAAGTTCGCAAATGACTGCAAACTGTGCGCCATAATCGACTCTACATCCGACACAAGCATCCTACAAAAGGGCCTCATAGAAGCAGACAACTGGTGCCAGAGCAATGGCCTCAGGCTAAATGCCAAAAAGTGTATAGTCATCCCCTTTGGCAAAAACAAAGTGCCCACAAATTACCACATAAGTGGTAATCCATCATGTACGGAAGAAGTAATTAGGGACCTGGGGACCCAAGTTGATAGCAATCTCTCATATGACAACCACGTGGCCAAAGTGGTTAGAAAAACATTTTATATAGCCCATCTAATCATGAAGGGATTCACATTTAGATCAGGGGAGGTCATTGTGCCTCTTTACTCATCCCTCATCAGGACCATAATTGAGTACAATGCCCCTTTATGGGATGTACCTTACCAGACCCCTGCAGCAACTGGAAAGACCCCAAAAGTACCTCACCAAGAGGATCAAAGGGCTCATACAGATGCTATATGCTGCCCGGTTAAAGAATCTCCAGCTCTACTCAGTGGCATACCGCTTGCTCAGAGGCGATCTGTGCCTGACGTATAAAGCCATGTCCAACCCAGAATTAATGGACATGCTGCACCCCAGAAAATCCAAAGCCCATCGAGCTACGCGCTCAAGAGACTTGAACCTCAGCACTAAAATAAATAGGACATGCTGGAGGGACAGATTCATAACCCAGAGGCTCCCTTCACTCTGGAATAAAATCCCAATCCAGGTTAGGCAGAGTCCCTCATTGACTCTCTTCAAGAGGAATCTTGATGAGTGGATGGGAGATCATAGGTTTATCCCGGGTGTCACTTCTGTGTCACTGTTAGACAGAGGCACAGTATACTAACCTCAAAAAAGGGCATAGCAAAATTCATTTAAAATGGGTGGCGAAAGCCAAACACACTCTGACTAGGCTTATAAATGCCCTAGGGCAGATAGCCTAGTATGAACCTATGAACCTATTAATCTATTAATGGCTGGGGTCTACCAGACAGGTCTCCTGCCATTGGAGGAGTGAGTCGTGTTGTTATTTGGGGTAGCACAATCCATGCAGTCCAGTAGGAGTCCATAGCATGTGTATGTAAATGATTCAGCAGTTGGAGCTGTATCTGCCACTGTGTCAGGGTGTCTGAATATGAATGTACAAATTGTATCGACTGTGGGGTGAGGTTGTTGGGGCTTGAGTAGTATTCACACTCAAAATTTGTGTACCTGATGTCACACAATATAATGGTGTTTGTGGGATACCATCATATCCTCCAATGTTCCCAGGAAAGCAGTGTGTGGTTCCTGAGTATGGGAGGGTGGTCTGTAGTACGCAAAAAACAGAAAGGCAGTTTCGCACAATGGTAGTTGTAAATGTATGGTCTGTGATGCTTAGTGCAGTGCCATTAACCCGGAGGTGTGTGTATCTGTGATGTATATGGATACATCCCCTAGTTGTGTAGTCCATTACAAGTCCTGTGGTCAGAAAGAATGGTATGAAACATAACCTGGTAGTGCTATTGTGCATATGTGACCCTGAACTAGGCGTCTGTTAGTGCACATATATTGCTATCCCCATACTGAGGGGAGTCCTGAGTGGCTGCAATATGAGGGCAACACATCTGTTGTTGAGCAGCATTTCCCTTAGTGTTATTTAACCTGTAATGTCTATGGAGGTGGGTTTGTCTTTTGAGCCCTGCTCAACAAATGCAGTATGGTGGTAGCAAGAGCCTTAGCCAGCATTCGAAGGTCCAAGGGTGACAGGTGCAAGCTGTCCATAGTGAAGCTATGTGGCATGTTGAGCATGTCACCACAGGCTGACAGACACTGTATCCCCTATGAATGACACCAATCTGTTAGCCAACTGTTAAATGTGCTATGATTGTCTGTAGACTGTGACACCATACTTGGTGGGTGTAAGATGCTAGACAAGGTCAGGATCATACAGGCCTGGGATACATGATGACACTGTTCCTCCATGTACCATGTCATGTGGTCCAGGGAGTAACATCTGAGGTTTTATGCACCAGCATGGACAATGATGGTGCCAGTCCTGTACTTGCTTCTTAGTGACCTGACTGCATGTGATATGTGGCAGATCCTGGCACACGACAGACAGCACAAAGGGACTATTCCCTTGTATGGGCTGGTGAGTGGTACGTCAGTGTGTCTGACAATAGGTGTTGCCTATCACAAGTGTATTATGTGTGTTGATTAGCATGAGGGCCAGTGACTATGTGGCACCCTGACATTGTGAACTATGTGAGATGTGAGTATTGTACTGGGGTAGCAGTTGTGTGTGTGCCTGCTGTGGAGGACTCTGCTACTTAGGCAGAGTTCATTTACAGCATCTGAGTATGTGTATGTGTGATAATGTGTTTTGAGTGCTGTCGGTAGAGGATATGTGAGACTGATATGTGGTGTGTGTGGTTACCTCCACCACCTGATAGACTATGGCAGTCATGGGTTGAGAGGGTTCAGCACCTTGTATGTCTCTATGGGTGTATCTCATACATATATCTGTGTTTGTCATGAGGAGGAGAGTGTTGTCTGTTTACATGAGGCAGATGTTGGATTGTGTCTATATCACAATATTCACCAGCTGGACTGGAGAGTGCACACACACACACAGCCCACCCCTGGACATGCTGGGATATTATGATGACTTACTCTGTAGCCAGATGACAAAGGATCAGTAGGGTGTTAAGTGTGTAAAGGAGTATAACAGGGGCTAGTGCTCAGGTTTGTTGGTGTTCTGTAAAGAGTAGCTGAGAAGGAGTCCAGACTGAATCATGACAGCTCTGACAGCTATGTCATATATAGCAATGTACACACATATATGTCATGATTCAGGGCCAACTGCCGACATCCTGACAGACAGGCCCATATATACATACCTACCTCCCACTGACGATAGTCCATATCATCATACCAGGAGATATCACTCCACAACAAGTAAAAATATGACTCTGTCAGTGTCCATGTTGGTGTGAATGACTTCAGATGTACCTCCTTGGACTACACGAAAAGGGACATGGAGGAGCTGTCCCATCTTGTAGCCCAGGCAGGTATGACCCTAGCCCCGAGTACCATCCTGCCATCACCCAGAATGATACCACAGTACAAGGACAAAATGATTGACCTCAACAATTGTCTAAGCTTCAGGTGTCATTCTAAAGGGATCCAGTATCTGTCTGCCTGGGATGACATGACCGACAAGCCACGATGCTTTGCCAGAGATGGCCTGCACCTGTCACCCCTGGGATTCCGGATACTGGCTAAGGCTCTAGCCACCCCTATAGTGCCTTTTTTAGGCAAGGTTCAAATGACAAATTCACCACCCTAACAGGTACAGGCAAGAACAATCTGAGGGTATTGCTACTCAATGATAGAAGTATAAACCTCAAAATGCACTCTCTTGAGGCATCCCTTAAAATGGATAACATTGACATCTGTGCAGTGACAGAGACCTGTTTCAAGGCTCCAGAGAGTACCCCTGCATTACCAGGCTATAATTCATACCACACCTTCTGGCCACATAACCTGGACCAAAACACTAAAGGCGGAGGCGTGTCCATATTCATTAAGGATATGCACACCTCCAGGCTAGTTGCTCCGCATAATGCATCCGAGATTTTCCAAGTGCAACTAACTCTGGGCAAGATTGCAATCCAAATTGTAGCTTGCTACAGATCCCCCACCATGCCCCAGGAATCCCACTCCTCATTTCATAATACATTTGAAAATATTAGGGTACAACCTAACACCCTAATAATGGGTGATTTCAACTACCCTACCATTAACTGGGAAAACTACTCATGTACCAACTGTTGTGCTCAACGTGTTCTGGAATTCATATATTCCAATGCCATGGATCAACTTATCCACACCCCCACCAGGGGCAGCAATTTCCTAGACCTGGTTATAACCAACATGGGCAACTGGTGCTCCACACCAGAGGTCAATTCCTCGTTGGTCAGATCCAACCATAAGCTAATCACCCTAGACATCCACATCCCACCCCACCCCCCATTAGGGAAACCACAGTAAAAATTACCCCAAAGCCAACATCACGCTTCTTAAGACAGAAGTGGCAAACTTCACGACACCCATGCTGACGGACAGTAGAGGTATGACTGCTGAATCCTACACTAATGCACTTTATAAGCACTTACATGAGTGCATGGATTGTGCAATCCCTAACAGAACCAAGATGCTATCCTCCAAAAAAAGGAAGCCAATCTGGTGGTCCCCTGCCATACACAATCTGTACAACAAAAGAAAGAAACTGTTGCAAAAAGAGTAAAATCCCATGATTGGAAAAACTCCATGGTCAGCTCCAGTAAGAAGCCGAGATCCCTAATAAAATCCTCCAAAGCTAGTCATGAAAACAAAATTGCCACTGACTCTAAAGACAAAACCACAAAGCATTCTATAGGTAAGTCAAGAATCTCAA
The DNA here is from genome assembly GCF_019279795.1 of Protopterus annectens. Classification (NCBI taxonomy): domain Eukaryota; kingdom Metazoa; phylum Chordata; order Ceratodontiformes; family Protopteridae; genus Protopterus; species Protopterus annectens. Next base: position 1,868,572,595 of record NC_056729.1, read on the forward strand.
TGGCAACACTCACATCTGCTCTGAGTTACAGCACAATGGCTCTAAATATGCAGAAACAATGGATATTGCCAACATCCTGGCAGATAGGTTCAGTGCTAGGTTTACCCCTCTGTCATCCCCTAAAGGGTCCATCTCTATACCAGAAGAATGCAAAGTTCCTATAATCATGGCTGCACAGGTAAAAAACACACTATCCAAAGACAAGAACACAGCATCCATGGGACCTGATGACATCCCAGGCTGTGTTCTACATGAACTACAGAACGAACTGGCACCCCACCTAAGTACCATGTTCAATGATAGCCTCACCTCAGGCTATGTGCCCACTGAATGGTGCACAGCAACAGTTATCTCACTCCCCAAAGGGGGAGCCACCACAGACCCCGGACACTACCGCCCCATTAGCCTAAGGAGCCTGGTCTGCAAGGCTATGGAGTGTATCATCATGGAACTTATAAACAATGACATTGGTAATCTCCAAACTCAGGACCACACCCAGTTCTGGTTTGTAAAAGGCAGATCATGTCTGCTAAACCTGATAGATGTCTTTGAAGCAGTCACCAAAGCCGCAGATAAGGGTAAGGTGGTTCACACAGCCTATCCAGATCTCGCCAAGCCATTTGACACCATTCCCCACTCTGTAATTAGAGATAAACTCACTAAACTACATATTAAACCCTATGTCACAAGATGGGTCGACAACTGGCTCACTGACAGAACCCACACTGTGCAAGTAGCAGACCCCAAATCCAGCTTCAGACCAGTGACAAGTGGAGTATCACAGGGTTCCCTCCTGGGTCCCCTCCTGTCTGGTATCTACTTCTCTGATGTACAGGCCAATACAGAAGGTATTTGGCTAACAAAGTTCGCAGATGACTGCAAACTAGGAGCCATAATCAAACCCCCAAAAGATGTGGACATCCTACAAAAGGGCCTTGCTGAGACAGATGCCTGGTGTCACAGCCATGGCCTCAAGCTCAATGCCAAAAAGTGCATTGTCATTGCTTTTGGTAAAAACTCAGTATCCATGACCTACCACATAGGTGGTAGTCTACTTAACACCGAAAGTGTGATAACAGACCTTGGGACACAGGTGGACAGTAGTCTTTCCTTTGATAATCACATCACCACAGTAGTCAGGAAAACCGTCTATGTGACAAACCACATCACAAAAGGTTTCTCATCCAGGAGAAAAGAGGTCATTGTTCCCCTCTACTCATCACTCATTAGACCCATCATAGAGTACAATGCCCCTTTTGGTATGTACCTCACAAGACATCTACACCAACTGGAAAGGCCACAGAAATACCTCACAAAGAGTATTACCGGCCTCAAAGAGATGCGCTATGCAGACCGTCTCAAATAAGTGCAGCCTTACTCCGTTGCATATCGCCTACACAGAGTCAATCTCTGCCTAACACACAAAGCTATTTCAAACACAGAGCTTTCAGACATGCTCCACTTAAAGAAATCACAATCCCTACAAGCTACACGCTCTAGGGGCCTAAACGTTGTCACCACAATAAACAGAACATGCTGGAGGGACAGATTCCTGTCCCAGAGACTTCCCATATTCTGGAACAAACTACCTCTCTATATCAAACAAAGCTCCTCATTAGCACTGTTCAGGAAAAACTTGATGATTGGATGGGAGATAGGAAATTTACCCTGGGGATCACTTCTGTGGCTCTGCTCGACAGTGGCACAGGAAAATAATTTTCTTGGGTGGCAAATGCCAGGGTACCTTTGCCTAGGCTTATATAGTACCTACCTATGAAACCTATGTAACATGTAGAATGGATGAACAGCTACCCCCAATGCTAAAAGCATGGCATCAAGTGGACTACATTGATTCCCAATATGTGTCATGCAGAAACTACAGAACCAACAGATCCTGCACCTGAACAGTCAGCTGAACCTCCCCCCCTACACAGGATGTGGAACCGTTGAATGTGTTACAGCAAGAAATGGCACTCCACACAAGTGTTGGTGCACAACACACCATGGGAAGTACAGTCCAGTATGCCTATGAATTCTGATCTGCAAGGCCATGGAGTCCATCATGGTTGAGGTCATAAACCGAGCTATTGGAAGCTGACATACACACAACCCTACTAACTGTGGTATGTTCATGTGCAGATCATGGTTCCCAAACATGCTAGACTGTTTGCAAGACAGCCACCCAGGACATACATCACTGAACACAGCTACACATGTCTCACATACACTTTGAATAGCTCTTGATCAACATCCCAGACACATGTAGTACCCACAACACCAACAAGCAGTGCATAAATATGTGTTGACATATGATGGACTGTCAATGTGTCCACACATAGATGACACAAGGTAAGGGTTCTGAGTTCATGTTCCAGCTGTTGACACCTGATGACCCACATGGACCATTCCTGGAATGGGATTAAACAAAGTGTATACACATTACCATGTCCAGTCTGATGATGTAACCATCGTAGAAATACAGCAGGATAAAGGAAGCCACCCAGTAAAGCAAATAGCCCACTGCGCTAATGCTTCTCTCTCAGGTATCATAATTAGGTAGGGGTTTGAATCCTGCAAGTGCTGACTGTGTGTGTGTGTGGGGGGGATGTCTGTGTGCCCTTTGAAAGGAGTGCCCTTTTTGAAGACCATGTCATGTTCCATGCTAACCATGTTCACAAATGTACACCTGCAAATCGGTGCTGCAAACATCACACATGTACTGTCCACACCCCAACACATGCAGGCACAGGTACACACAACAGCCATGTGGCACATGTGCAGACAGTACACTTTGGGAATTAACACTGGTGTATACAAAACTGCAATGACAAACATAGTTAATGCATCATGCATGCTCGAATATACCCACAACAATATCATTACCCTGTACTGTTAACAACATGATAATATTACTACAGTGCTATGTAGTCACCCTGTTCATCAGTACCATGCTATCCTGTTCCTGCATCAATGTTACAGATGGCAGGAGGTGGCACAGTTTCATCATATGCACAGGGTGTGTACTTGGTTTGCCAGTCTGCCATTGACACATCCAATCGACATGTATGTGTGTGTGTGTTAGTGAGGGACAACAGTACAAAATGGGGCAATGTTGCTGCAATGTGTGTGTGTATGTGTTAGCCCTAGGTGTTAGCATTATGTGTGTGTGTATGCATGCAAACAGTTCCACCACGTGGCTGCCATATACGGGTGTTTGTGGACAGCCACAGACTGTACCTGCCAGGTCATACAGATCACTGTCTCTGGCCACAGATGCGGTACCTGTGCCTGGCAGGGTGCTACGGACAGTATCAGGTACTAAGCCAGACTGGGTACTGTCATCAGAAGCAGTGGGTTGCTGACTGGACACATGTCCCTGCTGGGACTGTCCAGTTCCACATGCACGTGGTCTTCTAGGACGGTCTAATGACAGCACAGACCCAGCATTGCTGGTGCTGGTACTGGCACTATGGGAGCGGCTGCGGGTTTGTTGTCATCCACGATGACTGCCAGCTGATAATGTTGCTGGCATATGTCCACGTCAGCGCCTCAACCATCCTGCACTGTCCTGGCTCCTGGACATGTAGTTGTGGAAGAGATGTAATGTGTCCCCCCCCCCAATGTCTATCAATGACCTCGCTGATGTTACGGATGGCAGACGCAACATCACGCATAGTGTCATTCATAGCGGTGCGATGTGCTCTAAGCTCCCTCAGACCCTGTCTGGTGTACTGTTCCATACGTGCCTGCATTACAGCCTGGAACATAGCTGAGGTTGAAAGACCTCTGTGGGCACGTCTGACAGGGGCAGTATGACCACGGATGCTCCCACAAGAACCCCTGGACATCTGCCTGTGTGGTACCTTGTCAGGAATCTGGCCATGGCTGCTGTGAGGGGATGCATGTGCCAATGATACCACACTACCCTGGTCAATGCCCACTATATGCTGTCCCTCAGCTAAGGACATTGGTGACAATGGATGTATCGGCAGGATGACTGTGCATTGATGGGGTTGACTGCTGTGTAGTGTCGATTGGCTGACCACTGACAGACCCTGTCACACCTGCCTGTGCCATTACACATGTATCATCATTAGCACTATCCCCAGCAGTGGTTTCAGGTTCCCTGCTGCACTCCACCAGAGCAACATCAGAACCTGTGAGAGGAAGGTAGGAAACACAGTTTACAAATGTGTACACGATATTAGCACACAGGCACACATGCACACAGGCGCACAGACGCACATGTGCACATGCACACATGCACACAGGCACACATGCACACAGGCACACAGGCGCACATGCACACAGGCACACAGGCACGCAGGCGCACAGGCGCACAGGCGCACAGGTGCACAGGCACACATGCACACAGGCACACTCCTCAGTACAGCAGATACAACACAGACACACCTGCAATCTAACACATACACAATACTGTTTCAGGGTGGGTGACAGTTTCACAAGGAAAAACATCACTGCACAAGTGTCAGCATGCAGACTATGTGTTGCACAGGAACATGCAGTGCAAGTGTAGACAGCCCTTGTTAATAACAGTATACGTGTACTTGATGCTTGTGTGTAGTTGTTCAGTGATTGTCTCCACCCTGGGACACAATATGTACAAGGACATAACAATGTTGTGCAAGTGTTACAAGCTGTGGGTGCATATATTTGCACACACACACACACACAACACATGACGGTGCTACGCAATAACAGCTATGTGTACTTTTGTGGTCAGTGGAACTGGATGTGGTGTAGTAATGTGAGCCATGATCAACATGCTTCTTGTGGTCAGTCAACAATAATAATGTGTGCCAGACAGGCAGCTAGCATGCTGTACCTGACGTGCAGTAACATGACTACATCCACAATTACACAGCCACTTGTTACATGGGTGTGTAACGTGGCCAATAGTGAACATTGCCTAACGTGAATGTATTATTTGTTCAAGACTGTTGCACAACGACATGATAGGTCTCTACCCCTCAGGTATATTATGTGTGCTGTGTAGATGATAAGTGGGATACTGAAGGGTGGCCATACAGCAGGTGTCATAATTGGACATGTGTAGCAGGCTAAGGTGTAGTGTGCATGCCAAACATGTGTGTGTTGTGTACATGTGTATCAGGTATGCCTATACAATGTCCAGTACTGTGTTGCCACACATGTGTGTCATGCTCTGTGTATTGCATGTGAGTGAGGCAGCTACTGAGAATAATGGGATATGCATAGTCTCACAGCAAACATGCACAGCATGCATTATGTGTAGGTGTGTTACATGTGCACACACTACACCTCCATATGACATGCACATGTCATTAGCAATAGTATTGTTATTACACACTCACCAACATGGATTGGCTGCCTTGCTGTCACTCCAGAGGGACCTGCAAACATATGAGAGTGATTGCCAGTGGCCACAACTGTGCCTTTGATACTGTGAGTATGATAAAGTACAGTAGTACAACAGGTGGCTTTCACAGGTGTACAGATTATGCTCAGAATATCAATCTTGCAGAAGAATGGGCAGGTTAACAGCTACACAAACAGTACACATCTCACACATGCATAGACTACCAGTACAGAGAACAGTCAACTACAGATATGGCATGTTATCTGCACACTCCATTTCAACATGCTGGGTGGCTCCAGCCTCCATGATGACACATGTTTGTGGATGTTGTTGTTGTTGGCCTGGAGCCACAACACTTAGGAGGTGCTCCTCCACACTGGTGAGGGGGGGGTGGATAGGTACCCCACCACCTGTGGCAAGCTGTTGTCTGTGGATATCAGATGCACGCTGCTGGACATGTCTAATTAAATCACTGCAGTGATGGCGTACCTGCTCATATGTCCGGTTATGCATGCCTATGTCATTTACCCGATGGACAAGATCTTGCCACAGTGCAGCCCTCTCATGCTGGTTCTGGCTGGTCCTAGAAAACAGCACACAGTAATTCTGCACCAGGCTCTGGTGGATCTCCTGATCCTCTGCTGCTGTATAAGGTGGGTTTCGCTGATGCACCATCACCCTGGAAGGAAAAGAAAAATATGTGAGCAAGTCATGTGGCACATTTAATATTCTCATGTACTGATATCAATAAACTGCTATATATAGCATCTGTCTGTCTATCAGGGGATACACATATTTGATACCACATATCAGTGCTCAGCCCACAACTGTCTGACCCTGCCATGCTCCATACAACAAACTAGTATACACCAGCACTCGGCACGCTGTTTGGGATACAATGCACAACCTCACACTGGGGGTATGTATCAAGCTAATGGATGAAGAATATTGTCGTCCCATGCAATGAATGCAATGCACATTTACAGTTTCAATGGTAGGTAATCCACCCTAGTTTTTGATGCCTTACCCCTACCTGATATATGTGCACAGTAGTTACTATAGCCAGCATACTGCTGTCACAAAGTATACATGCTGCCAGGTACACACGCATACCCTGTAAGACACATGTGATTGCAGCCATGGTACAGGCATCATTACTCGCACATTATACATACATACAACACACAAATGTATGACGACACAGATGAGCATTAACTGTGTACCTTATAGTACTGTGTGCCCCTACTTACAGATACCTATGCATGAGGTATGTAATCAGTGCAGACTACAGGTAACACACCAGACAGTGTTACCATGGAATGTGAACATACACCATACTGTAGTGTTTAGGCCTACAACATCAGGTAGTACAACAGTTCATATGTGAGCTGGATTCAACAGCAGTACCACTTACTGATCATACATGTATTGCTTCTGCCTATGATGGGACACTGCAGTCGTTCACAGGGAACTATGGCACAAGATATGACAATCTACTATGTTTGCATCCCAATAACTGATGCATCTTTCTCTGGCCTCACACCAAGGACACCAACTACCATGACAGACACAAACTCACGCTAAGCTATCACACCTTTACAGACCTTGCACACAGTCAGTGTCATACTCATTCAACATCACATAGCTGGTATTGCACTGAGTTCATGTGTGTATGCATTGTGTCATAGGTAGGTACTATGCTATTGGCCCTGGGCCTAGGGCAGCCTAGCCATATGCTACCCTGCCCTTTGGTACACATGTAATGTGATTTTACTTGCTCCTGTGAAACGGTTACACAGAGGTGACTCACAGGGCATATTACCTATCTCCATAACATTCATCTGGGGTATGTATGACATCTACAAATAAGGAGCCTTGTTTGTTAATGCTGGGTGGTTTAGTCCAGGGTATGGCATATTTGTGTACAGAAACCTGTACCTCCAGCATGTGCTGTTTAGTGCGGTGACAAGGATTGGGGCCCTAGGTCATGTAGGCTGCACGGATTGTGAGGTGTTGCCATGGTGGTTGGCCACTGGTATAGGTGTGACATAACTCTGTATGTCCAGCAGTGGTAACCTCTGTGTAGGAAGTATGCAAGGCACTCTAGCTGTAGTTTTGTGAGTGAGTCTGCATAGGGAATGTGTTTGAGGGCATTATCAGTCTTTGTTAGGTATGTCTGTGGCCTTTCCACTTGTTGTAGTCCTCATGGGATGTACATACTGCATAGGACATTGTGAGGTGTACAGGGGTACACTAACTTACATTTCCCTAGCTGACACACCTTTTGTGATGACACATACCATGTACAGGGATTACAGGACTAGTGTGCCACTGTGGATATCAAAGGGGAGGCTATTGTACACCTGTGTCCCATGTTCCCTTCTGACACCTCCAGTGGTAGGCAGGCAACCACCTATGTGGTAGTTAGTGGGTAACATGTTTTGGAATGGGGTATGGTACTGCAGTATCAACACTGGTGTTCTGTCCATGCCTTGGTCACCAGGCACCTGTTGCAGTACATCTGCCCCCATGTCCCCCTCTCTCACTCATATATATTTATATATATATATATATATATATATATATATATATATATATATATATATATATATATATATATATATATATATATATATATATATATATATATATATATATATATATATATATATATATATATATATATATATATATATATATATATATATATATATATATATATATATATATATATATATATATATATATATATATATATATATATATATATATATATATATGTACATATATACATATCTACATATATATATATATATATATATATATACACACACACCGCTATATATAACCATATATATATATATATATATATACATATCTATAGACATTCATATCTATCTGTATATATGTATGTATCTACATATATATCTATATATGTATGTGTCTATTATATCTATATGTATATACATATTCTTTCTATCTATCCATATATCTCCATGTATCTATACATCCCTCTCTATCTATGTACACACATATATATATATATATATATATATATATGTATATATATATATATATATATATATACATATATATATATATATATATATATGTATATATATATATATATATATATATATATATATATATATATATACACACACACTTCTAAACATCCATTGCTGTACATATACATGCACATGTAGGCACATGGACTGCCCACCTTTCATGGTGGGAATATCACTTCTGCAACAGTTGTGAGACATATCATTCTGTAATGATATTGCACAGTGTTGTGCATAATGCATTATGCTGTCCTCAGGCCGTATAGCTGTAGCAGGCCTCACTGGCTCAGTCCCACAGAAGTTCACCACCACATGACATATACCTGCACTGCATGCTGTTTTCACTGCCACACACTACAACCTACATTGATATGTGCACATAGCAACCTTCAACTACATATGTATGTCCAGCCTTCACTAACAGTTGCAGTATGTCCCTTGCCCTATGCACATCTGCATATACATATAGATACAGACTGCTAACACATATGGAGGGTTCACAGTATGGTGATTATTACATAATGTAGTTTACATTACCTTTGTCTCTGACAGCTTTTTTCTTTTGGCTTGCTGGCTGGCTTGTTTTTTTTTGTCTCTATCTCTGTCTCTATCTCTATCTCTATCTCTATCTCTATCTCTATCTCTATCTCTCTCTATCTCTCTCTCTCTCCCTCTCCCTCAAATTGCTGCAATGATATTATTGCATGTGTGGACTGGCAGTACAGGCTGCTTTTATAGGTATCTGCACATGTGCATGTGAGGCATCTGTACCAATTGGTGGCCAGCATTTAGTAATTGCATGCAGCCTGCTGCGTGGTAATTGCAGTTCTCACTGTGATTTCAGGACACTGCTATAAAATGATAGGTTAGGTAGGCATAGACCTTTCAGTTTTGCAAGGTGGGGACCATGCTGGTTTGCTGTGGACACTGTTGTGTCAGTCAGAAGGTTGGTATATCTCTCATATCTGAGGCTGTGTTGTAGCCACTGAAATGCATGTTGTACTGAAACCTGACTGTTGCTTTTTCCAGTTCACTCTTCTCAGTGTGTATGTTAACTCACACCTGCTAATGCTAACACTGTTTACATGGGAGTATGTACTTTCCTGTGGGAGTTGTGGATTAACTGGTATACAACAGTAGTTCTTGCAATGTGTCGCTATGGCTTTTCTATTTTCCCTTTACATTCACTCCTTGAATGCCTGATATTTGTCTTTACTGGAATGTGTTGCTATGGCTTTCCTATTTTCCATTTACATTCACTCCTTGTAATGCATGATATATTTCTTTCAGCACTAAGTTCTTATATGTTTGCTGTGGCTTGGTGGCACTGCATGCAGTCTGGTGAGACCAAGGTCTGGGGTTTGACACTTATAAGGGTATTTTATTTTGCTGCTGAGCAGTACTAGGGCCTAGTAATACAGAGTGGATAAGGCACTTTTAAACAGTTGTAAGCGGGAAGCAGGAAGTCAGTGGGGACACCAGCTAGGGATGTGCAGGCTGGGTGTAGGGAAGGTCCATAGCTGCCCATTTCTTTAACTGCAATAGCTGTACATATGTTTGACATTTGCTGTGACATTTGAAACTTTCCACACCTGAGAGAGGGGTGAGGACAACTAAGTATTTTGTACTAACAATTATGAATATCAGCCACATGCAGTGCTTGTAAACTGCTATACTGTCATTAGTATGTTAGATGGCTACATCCTTTGATATTCTGTGTTGTACTCCTACATAAGGGCATGCTTGTGGAAGTAATTCTACAGCTATTCACAGTGTGTGTAACAGCAGACAGGCTGATATGCCTGTGTGTTTCAGACACTTGCAGGCCTCAGATACTCTCAGGTATATATTTGACCAGCCTCAGGGAAAGGTACATATCAGTGGGATACACCCGTGATATATTTCAGATATTCTGCAGTTGTGACTGTGGGGTATTTTGGGCATATGTATTACTACACCATTTCTGACATGCAAGTAGTGTCTACTTTAACTTATTGACAGTTATCATTACATGGGATTCCCCACCTTTCTGCCTACTGTTAGTACATTTCACAGGGAGTCAGTAGGGCACAGGTAACATTTGTTTGCAAATCAGGGACATCCCTGTAAATCAGTCACAGTTGGGAGGTCTGGCCTCTTACCTATTCAAATATGGCAGTGTTTATCCTGCTCTGATACTGTGTGGGGTTTGTAAGGTGCTACTGTAACATTATTACCTACTAGCATGGCTGTTTCTCTTATCACACTAATGTAATGCAATTCCACAAGAATTGCCAGTAAAGATACACAGAACAAGCTTTGTGTAATGGCCTTCCTATTTTCCCTTTACATTCACTCTTTGTATTTCATGATATATTTTTTTCAGCACCAAGTTCTTGTATAGCTGCTGTGGCTCAGTGGTAATCCATGCAGTCTAGTGTTTCCAAGGTCTGGGGTTCGAGTCTGACATTTTGCAGATGAGCAGACTACAGGCCTTGTCATACAGAGTGACTAAGGCACTTTTAATCAGTTGTAAGTGGGTTTGTGCGAGTTTGTGCGATGCTTAACTATGCTTATCTATGCTTAGCTAAGCGCACACAAGCGCACACCCGCTGACTACTGCTTAAAAGTGCTTACTCCCGCTAACACCTGCGCTATTTTCTTTTAAAGAAAAGAAAATGGGGAAATAGGAAAGTGGTGAAAAAGGGGGCACAAAGAGGGTAGGACAGTAGGAAAACAAGCTCGGGATGTGCAGGAAGGATGTAGGGAAGGCCCATAGCTGCCCAATTTTTACCAGCAACACCTGTGCATATGTTAGAACTTTAGAGTGAGATTTGACACCTTCCACCCCTGAGAGATGGGTGAGGACAACAAAATATGTTGTACAGCCAATTGAAATTATCAGTTTACATGTCCAGCAGACATGTATGCAAAATGGGCAGCTATGTATGGGGCATAATTTTTTGTGGGAACAGAGTGCCCTTTTTTTTTCCAGGTGAGAGTGGAATGTGAGGTACAGGAAGTAGGTATATTTGGGGAGGTAGGTTGGGGAGGTTAACAGACAAGACAAACAAGATGCATACAGGGGCAGAGTATGACACATGTGGGGGGTAAACACAATTGACGGGGACGGATGTTTGGATATCGCAAGCCCATGAGCCCACAGATGGCAACAGTGGAACTGAGATCCCCACCCATAGGCAGTTACCACTGCGCCTTCACAGCCCAGGGCAGGGCTGTGCTAGGGGCTGGATAGGACGGGCAGGCACACCCATAAGTTGCGCCACTCTCGCCTCGAGCTGGCATAGGGGATCAGTCACAGAAAGCCTGATCTCACTATGCAACACAGACCGGACCCTATGGATGGTGAGTGGAGGTTCTCCTCCGGCCACGCTTGCAGAGGGGGGACAAGCCCTATCTCCTGCAGTGCTTCCAACAGAAGGTGGCACAGGGCCACCGGAGGAAGAGGTCCCGGCCTGGGCACTGTTGCCAGGTGCACTCGCCAGCTGAGGTGGAGAGGTGGGTCCGCTGGAACCCGCCTTCCCTGTTGTCCTATGTTTAGCAGTATTTTATGGCATTTTCGGTTAGTAACAAACAACACCATTCAAAATTAGTTGTAACAGCATGCATCAGTATTCCCATTAACCAAACACCCATGAATTCCAAACATTGAGCAGCAAGCATAACACATGCATAACTGGAACAACAGTGCACATTCCAACAGCATGCAGGGTTGATTGGTGGCAACAGGCCATCAGGTTTGGATATGTGAACAGGGCACATACATCAACGTACATGCAGATATGTATGAACCAACAGGACAAATGTCCATGGGAATTAATTGTGAATACACATACCCAGTTTGGTGTGGAATGGCATCATTTGTGAAAATAGGGTAGGGTGGAGAAATATTACATTAACAACTTAAACTACCTATACATATACTGTACATTCCTAGTAGATGCAGATATATATCTCCTACATGTATTAGTACAGTTTCCTGTATGTAACCTTAGGAATGTTGGTGATGGGGATGTTACTGCTACATTAATATACATTCCATTTTTATTCATATATGTTCATATCTGGCTGTGTTCAGGTACAGCATCCTGCTACATTTGATTTATATGGGTCTAGACAACTGTGGATGTTCAGCATTTCATACAACCATACTATCTCCATAATGCAAGGGTACAGCAGCATATCCAAATTGTGGGACGGACACAGTCCAGGTTCTGTACTTTTTTTAAGACGTTTCACTCTTGGGTTATGGCTGTCTCATTCATTTCATTATGTAGTGACTGCAGTACACCTTTATTCCAGACTTATTACAGCTTTCTTGGTAGCTTCAAACTCTTTTTCTCCCACTCTCTCACTTATTTTATATTTACATTTCAGGATGGTACTTAATTCTAGGCTTTATTAACATTTATTACTGGGTTACAACAATCCTTTCCAGCTGACTCACTTATTTCATAGGGCAGAATTTACAAGGATGTATTCAACACTTGTCTATCCTTTGTTGATTGATTACCACTCATTTTCAGGCTGACACAGTTATCTGATATTACAATACAGGTGGAAACTCTATTTGAGACTTGTTTAATCTTTATTACTGGATTGCAATACACTCTTTTCCAGGCTGCATCACTTATCTAATCTTACAATACTAGCAGAATCTTTCTTCTAGGCTTATTTGACCTTTATTACTGGGTTACAACAATGAACTCTTTTACAAGCTGTCTCACATATATTCTATAACAATACCAGCAAAATAATTACTAACCTGCCTGGTGGCACAACCTCAACAGCCTATCAGCATAGGCTTGCCGATTCATGGAAAGAACACCTGCAGCTGTAACATAAATTAAGTAATATTGGAACATACCTATCCATACTATAGGCTAGGATAGCATTTCTTACATACTTAATTACATGGATACTTAGTAGTGGGGCGTTGGGCATTTGGTGGGCCTCCTGGATTCAACGGTTCAGTTGGTCCTCCTTCCATCGCTTCAGGTCCACATGGTGGTGATGGACCTGTTCACCAGTCCTCGGAATGCCTGTGGCACTGATGAGATCATGTGCCAACCGGTTCCACACCTCAGCCTTGTATGCTCCCCTGTGAACCTGGCCCTGCATGAGTTGTGCTTCATGATCATGGACTAGGAGCCAAACCATATATTTTGACTCCTCAACACCCCACCTTTGTGCTCTAAAGCGACTTCCTTCTGCACCTGCCATCCTGACTGCAAATGAGTACCACAATCAGTTATGGTGTGTATTCCCGCCCATGGGGCTTATATATGCCGGTTTTCCCGCACTTATATGTGATTGGCCATTTTGCTTACAGCAAACCTGCTTTGTCATGGTTCTATTTTCATTCATTCCTATTTGTATGCTAATACTGTAGTTCTAAGTACAACTGTCATGGCTTAGTGGTTCAGTACTTTGACTATGGTGCACAGTATCCCGGGTTCGACCCTTGTCATTGCTTTTTTATTTTACTACTGTCTAGTCAGGCTAGAAGGTGTGTCTGTGTAAAGACAACTTCGCTACAGCTTGCCTTACGTTGCCCGATGGTAAGCTGGTTGGCGTGCTGCACAGCTCCATGCAAATGGCTTATGCTGGGGAACACACTATTTACCTATAAGCATTCATATTGAGCTGGGTGAAGTGCTGCTGACCTACTGGCACTCATTTTCAGCTTGTTAAAGTGCTGCTCACCTACGGGCACGCATATTCAGCTTGTTAAAGCACTGCTCACCTATAGGCACTCATATTAAGCGTGTTAAACTGCTGCTCACCTACGGGCACTCATATTAAGCTTGTTAAACCACTGCTCACCTATGGGCACTCATATTAAGCTTGTTAAAGCGCTGCTCACCTACGGGCACTCATATTAAGCTTGTTAAAGTGCTGCTCGGCTATGGGCAATTATGATCCTTTTTTTATATATTATGTCGGTTTTGTTCACAAATACATGGGCCATTTCTTTACAATATACTTAAATTATAGTTATATATATATTTAAATAAAAATGGAAAATGAGGTTGTGGGGGCTCGAACCGTGACTACCTCCTCTTTGGCCGACGTCTCTACCGCTACTCTATGGCTACTTGGCTTAATTTGCATATGTAGATCTTATATACTTTTTCAATGTCCGCTAACTGTGGCTGAGCGAAGGGCACACCCACGCAAACGAGCGCAAATGCGGGCAAACATTTTGTAAATTATAAAAAAAAAAAATGAGACTGCTATGTTTTTACTTTTTACACATTTTCAGTAGGGTTTAGTCTGTGGGGATGTGTGGTGTTGTGTTCCTTGACATTTCAGCGGACTCACTCGTGGGTGTTTACTTTCAGGACTCTGGCTCTTCTGGGGGCGTGTCCCTTTGCAGTACTCGGCATTCAAACACGCCCCTACTTTCCTACACGGACCGTGTTAGACTGGGGTATGATTCAGCATGCCCTCATGAATATACATGACATGCTGACGTCATACCGTTCAACTGCAGCCTCCGAGTAAGACATATTAAGTCTTACACAGAGGTTTCGTGAATCCTACCCAATGTTTAGAAGAAATTGTCTAAAAATAATAAAAATAATATAGACAAAACCTTTTCCTTCCAAGGAGGAAAGATGAAATAAAAAACCTCAAGACAAACAAAGCATCGGGACTAGATGTCCTAATCCCAGAATTTTATAAGCTTTTGCCTGACAATATATTGAAGGTTTTACTTTATACATTTCAAAAAGTTAAAACCACAAACAATGTTCTTCCCGCATGGAAATATTCTATTATATCTTCCATGTTAAAACCTAATAAAGAATCTAACCTATGTACAGCATATAGACCAATCTCTTTATTGAACATAGATTATAAGACATTTATGTCTATTCTAGCAGGTAGATTAAATGGGTCTATATCAAGAAGTTGAGTAATAAAAAGAGCGAATGCTCTTATATCAAACATTAAAAACCAAAAGCAGTAAATGTTGAACACACAAAACAATGATTTTTTCCCAGGGAAAAAAATTGCTGCTTCGCAAAACAAAAAAAAAATCCAAAGACAAAATAGAGTGGGGGGCTTCACCCTGTACAACCCCCGATGTGGGGGGCTGTGCCCCCACCCCCCTACTTAAATATACCAACTTTGAGATCTCACCACAAGTGGAGGAAATGGCAAAGTCTCAAAAACGGCCCAGTGATTTTTTTCCCTGGGAAAAATCACTGTTCCATGTGTTTGACATTCAGTGCTTTCAGTATTTAGTGCTCAATATAAGACCGTTCTCTTTTTATCATTCAACTTCATGATATAGACCTGATGAAATAATATCCTTTCTGAGTTAGTTCATGAAGACCAAACTGGTTTAGATAAAAAAAGAATGGTACAAGATAATCCACCTTGGATCCTGGGAACTACAGTCCCATCAGTCTGACGAGCCTGATCTGCAAGGGCATGGAACACATTATCATGGAACTTATAAACAAAGACATTGGCAACCTTAAAACACTGGACCCCACCCATTTTGGGTTCATGAAGGGCTGATCTTGTCTCCTGAACCTGATTGACTTTTTCAAATCAGTCTCCAGAGCTGTGGACGAGGATAAGGCGGTCCACACAGCCTATCTGGACCAATCCAAGACCTTCAACACCATCCCCCACTTTGGAATCATAGATAAACTTACTAAGCTGGGCATAAATCCCTATGTCACTCGATGGGTTGCCAACTGGCTTACTGACAGAACCCAGACTATAAAAGTAGCCGACTCCAAATCCAGCTCCAGCCAAGTGACAAGTCGAGTACCTCAGGGTTCAGTCCTGGGACCACTCATGTTTGGCATCTACTTCTCTGAAGTACAGGCCAACACTAAGGGACTCTGGCTAACAAAGTTTGCAGATATCTGCAAACTGGGAGCCATTACTGAATCCCCAAATGATGTGGATATTCTACAAAAGGGCCTTACAGAAACAGATGCCTGGTGCCAGAGCCATGGGCTCAAGCTTAAAGCCAAGAAATTTATAGTTATCCCCTTTGGAAAAAAAACATGTACCCATGAATTACCACATAGATGGCAGTACACTAAACATCGAAAGTGTGATGAGAGACTTAGGGACACAGGTGGACAGTGGTCTTACCTTCGATAACCATATCACCACAACAGTCAGGAAATCCTTCTATGTGGCACACCTCATAAGGGCTTTTCATCCAGAAAAAAGGAGGTCATTGTCCCACTGTACTCATCCCTCATTAGACCCATTATAGAGTATAACACCCTGTTTGGTATGTACCTCACAAGACATCTGCAACAGTCGGAAAGGCCACAGAAATACCTCACTAAAAGAATCACAGGCCTAAAGCAGATGCCATATGCTGACCATCTAAAAAAACTCCAGCGATACTCTGTGGCATATCATCTACTCAGAGGTAATCTCTGCTTAACATACAAGGCCATTTCAAACTCTGAGCTGTTGGACATGCTCCACTTAAAGAAATCGCAATCCCTCAGAGCCACATGCTCCAGAGATCTAAACCTTGTCATCACAATGAACAAAACATGCTGGAGGGATAGGTTCCTGACCCAGAGACTCCCCATACTCTGGAATAGACTGCCCATACATGTCAAGCAGAGTGCCTCCTTGGCCCTCTTCAAAAGGAACCTTGATGATTGGATGGGAGATAGGAAATTCACCCCGGGGATCATGTCAGTCACCCTGCTAGACAGGGGTCCAGGGAAGTAAATATTGTGAGAAGAAATATCCAGGGAATTGTTATGGCTAGGCTTGTATAGGCCCTAAGGCCAATAGCTTTGTACCAACCTATGAATCTATGAACCTATAATAAGACTACTTTAGCTAGTAGACTTATCAAAAAGAAAAAAAAATAGTTCTCTACTATAACCCTTGACATAGATAACTCCTTCAATTCTTTAAGTTGGTCATCCCTACTTAAAGTTTTACAAGACTATAACTTTTCTTTAGATTTTGTTACACTGATCAAAAAACTATATGAAAACAACTTCCTGTGTAAAGATTGGCTCCATTTTTATCTAGTCCATTCACGATATTAAATGTCACGAAGCAAGGATGCCACCTTTCTCCATTACTTTTTGCCATACCCAAGGAGCCTCTTGCAAACTGCAACATTAGACATAACAAGAATATTAAAGGATATAAAGTTTCAAACAACTTATCCCCTAAGATGCAATTGTTTGCAGACGATTTATTAATAACTTGTAACAACACTGAAAACTCAATAGATCATTTTTTGAACAATTTAGACTCTTTTGCAAATATATCAGGATTAAAATTGAATCATAATTAAACTTAAGCACTTCTAATAAACAAGAATGTTACCACCTAATTGAAATCTAGCAAGAATATATAATGGGAGGGTATTTACATTAAATATTTATGTGTCTTCATCGAATCTAACTATAAAAAAATCACCCATAACCAATTATCAATCAACACCTTATAAGATCAACTAGAAGTTTAATTGACAAGTGGAATCGATTTTTTTTCACATTTGAAGACAGACTAATTAAAATTATATTATTACCCAAAATTGTATTTTATTAGTCAAGCTTTAATACTGCTCCACCTATAGCAACTAAAAAGAAATTAAAAAATATTTTATTCAAGTTTCTTTGGTATCCTAAAAAAACAAGATTTTATTACATTGACATCACATTAACTCATTCTATCTAATACAGAGATCATTTGGGAAGGCCAAACCCCTTAGTCTCTTAACCTTCAGTTATGTTTTGTTCCTCCTCTCTCCCTTTCCACTTTATATATATATATATATATATATATATATATATATATATATATATATATATATATATATATATATATATATATATATATATATATATATATATATATATATATATATATCTTGAAATACTGAAATGTCAAATTTAATCACAAATTTGAATATCTCGAATTTGCGGTTATGGACTTACGCTACGTTGTTTCTGGGTTTGTGTGTTGATGGTGCGCAGTGCTGTGTGTGGATATAGGTGTTATGTCAGGTAAGTGAGTGTTTTGTAAGGGTTTTGAGTGTGAGTTAGAGTGTATGTGAGTGTGGTGATATGTTTGATATGTGTGAGAGGGACTGGAGAATGTGCATGTGTGAGTTTGCTGTTGTGTCTTGTTTGCACGATCTTGGAGTTAGTATATATATATATATATATATATATATATATATATATATATACATATATATAAATAGGGGGTGGGTGGTGCAGGGGAGCTTGCCTCCCTGCTTATGTGTTTATGAGTTATGTATGTGTGTAGTTTTGTTTGTGTATTTTGTGATGTGGGTATTTTGGTGTATGTATGTATGTGTGCTGTGTTTACGATATGTTCGGGTTTTTGAATGTTGGTGTTCTGTGGTTTCGGTGTTTTGTGGATTTGCTGTCATGGTCTCGAGATTCTGAAATTCAATGTTTCAGTATTTTGAGATTATGAAGTGAATCTCCACATATATATATATATATATATATATATATATATATATATATATATATATATATATATTTCCCCTTTATAATATCAAACTATTGAAATCTTGAATAATTTCAGTATCTCGAGACCATAAAGGCAAACGTTCAAAATCCCAAAACCGCGAAATTCAAAATACTGAACATTAACATACCATACACCACACAACAAATACACTGTCCTACCCACACTACAACAAAACATTCACAAACACAACAACACTAACCAGCACACTTATACTGCATATAAGCAGGTGGGCAAGCCTCACTGCACCCCCTCATGTGGGGGGGCTGTGCCCTCCACCCCCCTACTTTGATATATATATATATATATATATATATATATATATATATATATATATATATATATATATATATATATATATACTAACTCTGAGATTGCACAAACAGGAATAAACAGCAAACTCACACCCAGACATTCTACAGTCCCTTGTGCGCGCGCACACACACACACACACACACACACACACACACACACACACACACACACACACACACACACACACACACACACACACACACATATACAAACAGCAACACATCCAACATTTACACACTCATGCACTCACCTGCCTACCCTAACCCACACGTGCAACTTACAAACACACTGCAACTTTATTTGTTGGAGTTTCTTATTTGCTGTGACTGTCGGCCAGGGGCATTAGTCTGAATAAATATCACCGGAAGATTGCCTTGTTACTTCTTTTTATTTATTTCTTCTTCTTGTCTTAAATACTGTGGATTTGGTAGTGCCGGAGATCTTTTTTGGTGTTTCTGTATATTGGTTCAGTCCAAGCACACCATGAGCTGGTGTGCACCAGAAGGTTGTTGGGAACTATATATATATATATATATATATATATATATATATATATATATATATATATATACATATAGAAACACTTTATTCAGCTGCTTATATGTTGCTGTATTTCTGTTTATTCCTACTACTCTGTTACTTCATCTTGCTTTTTTCCTGATAATTGCTGCCTGTTCTCTAAAGTGTTCAGTTGCATCTTTTCTGTTGCATTTATTACTTCTGGTTTATAGCCTGTCTAAATTGTGTTATTCTAAGGCTCTTAGTTTTGGTTGAAGCACTTGGGCTTTAGGCCCGCCCCTTAGCTCTCCCTAGCCCTTCTCCCTCAGATGTGTTATTCTAAGCTCTTGGTTTTGGTTGAAGCACTTGGGCTTTAGGCCCTTAGCTCTCCTAGCCCTTCTCCCTCAGATGTGTTATTCTAAGGCTCTTAGTTTTGGTTGAAGCACTTGGGCTTTAGGCCCGCCCCTTAGCTCTCCCTAGCCCTTCTCCCTCAGATGTGTTATTCTAAGGCTCTTAGTTTTGGTTGAAGCACTTGGGCTTTAGGCCCTTAGCTCTCCCTAGCCCTTCTCCCTCAGATGTGTTATTCTAAGGCTCTTAGTTTTGGTTGAAGCACTTGGGCTTTAGGCCCGCCCCTTAGCTCTCCCTAGCCCTTCTCCCTCAGATGTGTTATTCTAAGGCTCTTAGTTTTGGTTGAAGCACTTGGGCTTTAGGCCCGCCCCTTAGCTCTCCCTAGCCCTTCTCCCTCAGATCCTGACAATGTGGATGGACAATTCCCTACAGTTTCTCCTGCCAGCCTGGTTGATATGGGCATCTTGAGACAGTGTAGCAAATGACTCGTACATGGACAACCATCTACTGCTACCATCTAGAAACACAATTTGTGAGAGATGCAATTACATTAGGAAACTAGAGTCCATGCTTTCTCCCCCTCTCAAGACAGTATATCTGGCAATGAAAAGGTTGTCAATAGAATCACTACACTTCAAACACCACCCATACCTGCACAACACATGCCCACATATGCGGAGGTCCTCAACATAAACATACCTAAACAAAGCAGACCTCTGAGGCAAACACACACGTGATCTCCACAGCCTTTCACACCACATACCATGCATAGTCCACACACCTGTGTCTCACAGCCACTAAGGCTTCATCATAAACCCAACATATTAGTCATAATAGACTCCATTGTGAGACACACAGATGTGCCTCTCACCAGCCTGGATAAGGAGAAAGTCACAGTTAGTTGTCTGTTAGGTGCCAGAATCCACCATATCACATATGCACTCAAGTCTTTCAACAACAGGTACTGTTATGACTCTGTCATAGTCCATGTTGGCATGAATGACTTGAGACGTACCTCCCTGGACTATATGAAGAGACATGATTGAGCTCACTGATTATGTGTCCCAGGTAGGTATGTCCCTAGCCTTAAGCATTCTACTATCACCCAGAATGATGCCTCAATACAAACAGAAAATGATTGACTTTAACAATTAGCTTAGTTTCTGGTGTCATTCCAGGGGGATCCAGTACCTGACGGCCTGGGAAGATAAGATCAACAGACCATGATGCTTTGCCAGAGATGGCCTGCATCTGTCTCATTTGGGGTTCAGGCTTCTGGCAAAGGTTCTTGCCTCCCCCATAGTCTCTTCTTTAGGAAAAGTGATGAGGTTAAAACTACCAACATAAAAATTTCAATAAAACACAAATTAAAGGTCATGCTGCTAAGTGCAATGGAGTCTAAACATGGAACTGCACTCATTGCAAGCATTCTAAACCCTGGAAAATGCTGACATCTCTGCAATCACAGAAACCTGGTTCAAAGCTGCAGATAGCACCCAATCCTTACCTGGTTCCACATCCTATAATACATTCAGACCCCAAAATGTGGGCAGTAAAGCCAAAGGATGTGGAGTTTCAATATATATTAAAGACAAACACAACTCAAGGCTGGTCAAACAGTATGATGCACAGAAGACACTCCAGCTGCAGTTAACCATTGACAAGACCCCTTTTCAAAGCATAACTAGCTACCAGCCCCCAAATCTAACTGAAGATGCCCATTCTGCCTATCTGGACCTGTTCAAATCTATCAAGATTCAACTCTTTACCCTGATCCTGGGTGACTTTAACTACCCAAACATAGACTGGAAGAACTACTCATGCCAGAACACAAACGCCAAGAGATTCCTCTATTTTGTAAATACAAATGCCTTGGAACAGCTAGTTGATACCCCCATAAGAGGTGAAAATATCTTGGACTTAGTACTAGCCAACATGAGTAACCACTGCAGCATCCATACAGTATCATCCTCCCTAATGCAAGCATTCAAAGTTACTATCGCCCCAATCCCCAACTAGCTAGGATCAGACATAAAAACTTCTCCAAAGCTGATTACAGCCTCCTGAGGTATGGTATAAACACCTTCACAGCCCCCTCTCCCTCTGTAGGAACTTGCACCAATATCCAAAACTACACCAAAGCACTATATGAGCATTTATAAAGATGCATGGAATCAGGAATACCTGACAGGACTAAATCATCCTCTGCAAGGAATAGTAAACCTGTCTGGTGGACATCTGCAATAAATAAACTCTATAACAAAAGGAAAAAAATGCTATCCAAGGCCAAGAAGGAGCAGGTGCCCAATTGGAAGCAATCTCTCCTTAGCCTGAGCAAGCAAATAAGAGCACTAATGAAATGCTCCAAAGTAAACTTTGAGTCCAAACTGGCCACATCTACTAAAGACAATCATAAGGCCTTCTTCATATATGTCCACAGTCTCAAGGGAAGCACCCAGATCTGTTCAGAACTGGTGGTCAAGAACACCATGTATACAAATGCCATAGATATAGCAAACTTGCTGGCTGACAGATTCAGTGAAAACCTCACCCCTTTGTCCTCCCCATCAGTAAAACAGGACATCCCCAGTACCTGCCCCCTTCTCCTTATATCTAGGGAACATGTTATCAATGCTCTCTCAAAATAAAAAAATACAACCTCCATGGGACCCAATAACATCCCAGGCTGCATCCTACATGAACTCAGGGAAGAACTTGCAGCACCATTAGGCACCCAATTCAACCAAAGCCTGAGCACTGGCTTTATCCCAGCTGAGTGGAAGACAGCCATTGTCATCCCTTTGCACAAAAGTGGAGCATCCACCGATCTGGGAAATTATAGACCCATCAACCTAACTAGCCTGATCTGCAAGGCCATGGAAGGGATTATCATGGACCTCATTAACAAGGACATTGGCAACCTCCAAACACTCAATCCCATGCAATTTGGCTTCATCAAGGGAGATCATGTCTGTTGAATTTGGTTGACTTCTTTGAGACAGTCACCAAAGCCATGCATGAGGGGAAGATGGTGCACACTGCCTACCTTGACCTGGCCAAAGTCTTCGACACTACTCCCCACTCAGGCATAATAGATAAACTCTCTCAACTATGCATCAATCCATATGTTACCAGATGCATAGCAAACTGGCTCACTGATAGAACACACCTAGTGCAAATAGCAGAAGCCACCTCAAGCAGTAGATCCATAACAGGTCGCCTACCCCATGGTTCGGTCTTGGGGTCTCTGTTATTTGGGATATACTTTTCTGAGGTGCAGGCCAAAATCAGTGGTCTATGGCTGACCAAGTTTGCAGATGACTGCAAGCTGGATGGTGTCATCAATTCCCCTAAGTGATGTAGACGTCCTCCAAGAGGGTCTCACTCAGACAAATGACTGGTGCCAGAAACATGGCTTCAAGCTGAATACCAAAAAATGCATCATCATCCCCTTTGGAGAGAGTAATGCCCCCACAAATTGTCACATTAATAGCAATGTCCTGAGCATGCAATCAGTCATGAGGGATTGGGGCACCCAGTTGGATAGCAACCTGACTTTTGACCACCATGTTGCTTCTGTTGTAGGGAAAGCCTTCTACATGGCCCACCTCATAAGTAAGGCTATCTCATCCAGGGACAAGGAGGTCATAACATCCCTGTATTCTTCCCTTATAAGGCCCATTATTAAGTACAATGCCCCTTTTGGCATGTACCTCGCAAAGCACATGCAGCAACTGGAGAGACCAAAGAGGTTCCTCACCAGGAGACTCCAGGGCCTCAAACATCTACCATACACAGAGAGGCTAAATGTTCTATCCCTCTACTCAGTTTCATACAGATTCCTCACAGATGACCTTTGTCTGGCATACAAGGCAATCACGGACCCCTCCTTGATGGAACTGCTACATATCCGCAAGTCAAGCTCCACTCAAGCAACCTGCATGAGCGGCCTCAACCTGGTCTGTGACATCAGCAGGACTTGTTGACGGGACAGATTTGTGTCCCAGATACTCCCCCATCTGTGGAACAGACTCCCTCTCCACGTCAAGCAGAGTACCTCTTTACCCCTTTTTAAGCGCAACCTGGATAACTGGATGGGAAACAGAAAATACACCCCTGGGATTCAACCTGTGTCCCTGCTGGACAGGGACATCGGGTGCTGACTTGTCTATACATGTGCTAAACTCTTGGCTAGGATTATAAGGGCCTCAGGGCCAATAGCCTAGTAACCTCCTATGATCCTGTGATCCTATAGAATCTTCTACGTGGCCTGTCTGATGATTCTGTACTACTTTCTGATAACCTCAAGCATTCCCAGAGGACCCTTGCAGAGGTAGATATCTCTAAATGCCCTATATACCTGAATAAGGTCTCCACATAAATATTTATAAGATACACTGTACAAGTTCAGATATTTGGTTTTCATAATAAGTTAAATTTTCACATCCATGGATGCCCTTGGTATATTTCCACTGTACACTTTCCATTTTACTCATGGTTGTTTTCTTATAAGGTTTCCATATTGCTATTCCATACTCAAATTTAGGTCTAATGTAACTAACAATGTCTTCATCAGTTCTGATTTCCTAGACTTTATAAATCTTTTTGTACAGCCTATAGTTCATTACTGTCATAAACTAATTGGTTGATACAATTAGAAAAACTCAAAGCTGGATCTACCCATATACCAAGGTCCTTGAATCTACAGTTTCAATTACTATGTGCTGTATTAAATTTTCACCCTTCAATTTATGTCTCCCAAACATCGTATGCTTAGTTTTTGATGTCTTTATCAGGATATTATTCTCATGTGCCCAAATGGTCAATTTAGTTAAGTTCTTTTACAGATATGGCCTATCTGTAACATATGTAATCAGTTTACCCAGTTTCAAGTCATCTGCAAACAGACTGTAGAACACCTCAGATGAAAAAGAGATCTGAAAGATACAATCTAAACAAATATGGGCCTAGGATAGAATCCTGTGGGACACCCTGACTGTAACCAAGAATTTCACTTGTCCAATTGCTGTATGATACTTGCCATGTCCTATTTGTAAGCCATGCAGCTATCCATCTTATCAAGAGTACATCAGTACCTAGTTGATCTAATTTATTGATCTGTGTTTTGTGTATGACCCTGTCAAATGCTGAAGTTAAATCTATGTAAATTACATCACAGCACAGTTTGTTATTCATAGCTGTTATTACATTATTACAAAACATCATGTTATAGGTGGTTATAGATCTATTTCCAACATATGGATTCTGATCTATGGTTTCAAGTCCCAGCCTATCCACTTTTGACAATAACCTATTCAATATTACCTTCTCCATTATTTTTTCACAACATGAAAGTAGACTTAAGGGTCTATATGACTCTAGGTTTGTCCTACTCCTCTTTCCCTTAAAGACAGGTTTAATAAGCGCATGTCTCCAATTCTGAGGATTCTCCCCATATTTATATGACTTAGTGAATAATAGATATAATGGCACTGTAAGTTCTTGCTGAATTGTTCTCAGATCATTATTACTAATTCTGTCTCCTCCCTGTGTTTTGTTTGGATCCAGTTTGCATAGTTATTTTTCAATTTAATCTAATTTGATTTCAGTATCTGAAGTTACCTGGATGCCACTTGAACATTTTATCCCCCGCCCCTTTGTGGAGAAAAACTGTTTTGCATAAGATTTTGCAAATATATCTATAATCCGGTGTGTGTTTTATTAGATTTTATGTCTTTGCTCCTTCCACATGTTATGTATCTATAAAATGGTTTCTTATTATACCCAACAACTTTATATAAATTTTCTTCAAATTTTTATAGATATTGTCTCACACTATGCTTAATTTGTTTGTCCAGCTTGTTTATTTCAGTTTTCAAAGATATAGTTCAACTTCTTTCCTTTTTCTTATATTTTTGTCTCTCACCTAAATGTTGGATCTTGGCAAAAGCTAACTTAGCAAAACTAAGCAAAAATAAAAAAAAGATGTTCAGACAAGGATGCTCATCCATCATCAAATAAAGATCTGCTTAAACCCTTATCTGAACTGATTTTTCCTCTGGATAGAAGACTTTATTTTTATTTTTATTGTTGCTACATTTTGCTAAATTAGCTGTACGCACAATCTGACATTCTGAAGAGTTATCCTTAGTCCTAATCTCTTACATTTCTATAAAATGTGATTGCATAAAATGTGAATTCATAGATTCATAGTTTCATAGATTGTTACTAGGCCAATAACTTGTGTGTGTGTGTGTGTGTGGGGGGGGGGGTCTTTCTAAGCCTAGCCAAGTTTTCATGAAAGAATAGTGATGTCCTGTATCCAAAAAGGACATTGAGAGACAGGCATTTATAAATTACATCTACCCATAAGGGACATGGGTGCCAGGCCTGGTGTAAATTTCCTATTCCCCATCCACTGGTCTAAATTTCACTTAAAATGGGTAATAGACAAACTCAGCCTCACATGGATGGGAAGCCTGTTCCATTGGAAGGGCAGTCTTTAGGACACTTATCTGTTCTCCAGCATGTTCTGCTTAAGTCACAGACAAAATTCAGGTCTTAGACCTTGTATTTCTGGTACTCTTTAACTTACGAATATGTAGAAGATTCACAATCTATAGGAGACTGACTAGAGGGAAAGGGCTTTAAGGTGCTCTGAATAATGTAGCTTTGTTACTTTGTATTCTTTTTGTAAGCAACCTCTGTGTTTGCTCTAGTTACTGCATATGCCTGGTCAGGTACATACTAAAGGGAGCACTGTACTATATAATTAGTCTAATAAAGGTGGAGTACAGTGAGATAATGACCTCTTTGGACCTAGCTGCCATACCCTTTCTTATAAGTTGTGCAACATAAAAGGATTTCCTCACCACTGTGGCCACATGGTAATCGAAGGTAAGGCTACTGTTTATGTGTATATCCAGATCCCTGACCACTGGGTCAAGTCTTAGGGGTGTATTATCAACATGGTAACTAGCTGAGATGGTTGACTTCCCAAAGGGTACAATTATGCATTTTGTAGCATTGATTTTAACGGGTCTATATCATATGTTCAAAGTTCTAAAAGTTTGAACTTTAATGATTGAAGTTTCAGAACTTCAAACATAAAAAAACAGGGGAAAAAAAGCACCCCCCCACCACTTAAATATACCAACTCTGAGATCGCACTTTAGTGCACTACAGTGCAGAAATGGAAGATTTCCCTTTCCCACACTGTAGCGCGATCTTGGAGTTGGTATATTTAAAGAACGGGGGTGTGTGGGGGGTGCAGGGGGTCTTGCCCCCTGGCTTAAAGCAGTCAAAAAAGTTTTTTCTTTTTTTTTTTTTTTTTAGGTATTCAAAGTTTTACAACTCTGAACATATGGGTTTGGCCATTTGTAAGTTGTAAGACTTCGAATATTTGATATAGACCCGAATTTAACACCATGGGTTTGGCAACATTTGTTAGTCAGAGATGGACCTTCTTGAAGAATGCTAGTTTCTGCAGGGAGGAGTCGATGATAATCCCTAGCTTGCAATCATCTGCAAACTTAGTCAGCCAGAAACCTTTAGCATTTGCTTTCATTTCAGAGAAATAGATGTTAAAAAAAGAGTGGGCCCATGACCGAGCCCTTGGGGACTCTGCTAGTGACTGGCATCTTGGTGAAGGTAGCCTCACCTATTTTGACTTCCTGGGTCCTATCAGTGAGCCAGTTGGCTATCCAGTGGGTGATGAAAGGGTTTATATCTAAATTAGCTATCTTGTCTATAATGCCTGAGTAGAGTATTGTATCAAAAGCCTTGGCCAGGTGAAGGTAAGCTGTGTGCACAGTCTTACATTCATCAAGTGTTTTGGTGAATTTCGAAAAAGTCCACCAGATTTAATGGGCATGGCCTTCCTTTAACAAAGCCAAACTGTGATGGGTCCAGCATTTGCAGGTTACCTTTGTTCTCATTTACCATATCCATGATGATTCTTTCCATGGCCTTACATATGAGGCTGGTAAGACTTATGGGTTTGTAGTTACCTGGATCAGTGGTTGAACCTCCTTTGTACAGGGAAATAACTCTAGCCATCTTCAATTCCTTAGAAACAAACCTGACTGAAGGCTCCAACTGAAAACTGATTCAAGTGGAACAGAGAGGTCATGTTTCATGCTATTTATTTAACATCCTGGGATGTTATTGGGGCCCGTCACTGTAGTGTTTTTGGCCTCAGACAGTGCATCAATGACCTGCTCCCTAGTAATGATTGGGAAGGGTTGTGTCATATGGTATTTCCTTTGAACTACTGGGGGGAGTGGGGGGAGAAATTTGAGATGAACCTCTCATCAAAAAGGTTGGCAATGGTCTCTGGTTCATTATGGAAGATGCCATTTACAGTAAGATCTGTGCATTTCCTCTGAGAGTATAGACATAGCTGTAAAAAGCATTGTGGATGTCCTTTACCTGAGAAGCTATCTTTTTGCTTCAAATTTAGCCTTTGAAGTATTACTTAACCCTCTTAGCATCCTGTTTAGATTGGTCATGGGGCTTTTAGTATGCATGGCTCTCTTCTCCCTAAGCTTGGCCAATATTTTTTTTCTTTTGTTGTATAACTGATTGATATAGTGATTCCACCAGGGTGGCTTGTCTTTTAAGTGTGTCTTATTCTTAATACGAGTGAGCACAGCTCACACTATACCTCCATCAATATGGCTGTACAGAGATTTTGTAAATAGCTCGGTGTATGCTATGGTGTTTACTAGGTTTGGAGGTGCTTGGAATTTAGTCAAGGCATTGCAGAGACAGGATAGCCTTGGAATAGTTCCTAAAGATTTTTGGTTTCTCTGGATCCCTGTATTTAATTTTTATTTCCGGTAATACTGCCTTATGGTCAGATCTGATGAGTGAAGATATTACAATGGGTAAGCAAAGTTGCCCCCCCCATATTTGTGAGTACAAGCTCAAGGATACTGGTATGCCTGGTAGGAGAATAGACCAACTCTTCCAGGATGTTGGTATTCACAAAGTTTAGGAAACACTGCGCTTGTGTATTAGAAGTGGTGTAGATTCCCCATCTATAGAGGGGTAGTTGAGATTCCCTGTGAGTATCATATTGGGTTGAATGGTGAGGGACTCAATTACACTGAGATAGGTAGTATGGGTTTCCCGGGACATGGAGGGGGAACCTATCTGTTGTAATAATATGATAATGACACCATGTTTATGGTGAGTTGCACATATACGAGTTCCAGTGGGTCATGCACTTTGACTAGTCTGGATGCGAGATTGTTTTTAATATAGACTGAGACTCCTCCACCTTTAGTTCCCTCCTATGCAGTAACTGGTCTAAAGGTGTGAAAGGCATTATAACCTTGGACTGCTGGGGTACTCTCAGCAACTTAAAATCATGTATCCATTACTACACAGTTGTCTACACTTTCCAAGTAGAGGAAAACTTGCAGGGAGTGGAGTTTCTTGTTAAGACTTCTAGTGTTGAGCAGTACCACCTTCAGATATTCCTTTATAGGTTCGGTTAAGTCAGTAGGTTTATCAGTTTGGCATTGCCTAAAAAGGTACTATGGGGGTGGAAAAGGTTTTTGCCAATATCTGAAAGTCTAGAGGGGATAAATGCAGACCATCCCTGGCAAAGCAGCATGGTCTGTCAACCATGTCCTAACAGACCATCAAATATTGTACCTCCCTGGATTGACACCAGAAGCTAAGCCAATTGTTAAAATCAATCATTATTTTTGGTAACGTGGCATCATCCTTGGAGAAGGTAGTATGGCTGCTGCTCAGTGCTAGGCTTATACCTGCCAGAGAAACATGATCAGTGAGTTTGATCATGTCTCACTTCACATAGTCAAGGAAGGTACTTCTCAGGCCATTAACACCCAGATGTACTACGACAGAGTCATGCTGGTACCTGTGGTTCAATGGCCTGAGGGCCTGTGTGACTTGTCAGATCCTAGCCCCAGAAAGGCAGCTAACTGTCAATCTCTCCTTACTTAGTCTGGTGAGGAGGACATCATTGTGCCTCACTATAGAATCATCAGTGACCAGGAAATTTGGCTGTGTGCTGGTTTGCCTTAAGGCCTTAGCAGTGGAGGCACTGGATACAGCGTTACTATGTGTAGCTGTGGGTGGTGTTTACGTGATGGCTGAGGAACCTTTCTTTGATTGTACTGTGCAGTTCTTTGTGTTTTAAGAAGGTTACCTGTAAGTGCCTCAGCGTAAGTAGTTTTATGTGTACAGTCTTTACCCTGTACAGAAGGCATGATGCAAGTGTCACTGACAACCTCTATAGGATTAGTTTTGGTTGTATGAGAGAGTTTTGCCTTCAGAGTTAGAGTGCATTTCCACCTCTCGCATACTGTACCTGTTTTATTAAGAATAAGTGAGTTGTCAGTGTAGATGATGCAATTGTTACAATGCCTCAGAATACCCATCTCAACCAGAATAGCCACAGAGAGAGAGAGAGAGAGAGAGAGTTGGGAAGTACACATCCATTGCTACTGATTTACTAGGGAAGAGTGGCATCCATTGCTACTGATTTACTAGGGAAGAGTGACATCCATCGCTACTGATCTACTAGGGAAGAGTGACATCCATCGCTACCAATCTACTAGGGAAGAGTGACATCCATCGCTACCAATCTACTAGGGAAGAGTGACATCCATCGCTACCGATCTACTAGGGAAGAGTGACATCCATCACTACCGATCTACTAGGGAAGAGTGACACCCATCACTACCGAACTACTAGGGAAGAGTGACATCCATCGCTACCAAACTACTAGGGAAGAGTGACATCCATCGCTACCGATCTACTAGGGAAGAGTGACACCCATCACTACCGAACTACTAGGGAAGAGTGACATCCATCGCTACCAAACTACTAGGGAAGAGTGACATCCATCACTACCAATCTACTAGGGGAATAGTGACATCCATTGCTACCAATCTACTAGGAAGAGTGACATCCATTGCTACCGATCTATGAGGGAAGAGTGACATCCATTGCTACCAATCTACTAGGGAAGAGTGACATCCATTGCTACCAATCTACTAAGGAAGAGTGACATCCATTGCTACCAATCTACTAGGGAAGAGGGAGGAAAACTTAAATATTGAGCAAGTCAATAAGACAAGGAACTTGATGAACAATGGTCAGCTATAAGCAAACTAGATACTATAGTAGTTAAAAAATCTGTCTAGCCAGTAATGCCACAGGAGTGCAGAACACAAACATTCCTAATGTAAAATAATTGGCTTGGAGCCCAAGTGCTTAAACCAGAACAAAGACACTTAGAATAACAGGCACAATAAGCCTTCACCAGCAATTCCCAGCTCATAAGGGAGGGGGCTACCCTCTTCTCCCACAACAGTGTAGACCAGAAACCTTCTTAATGTAAAATAACTGGCTTGTAGCCCAACTGTTTAAACCAGAACTAAAAATGTTTAGAATAACAGACACAATAAGCCTTTAATCAGCAATTCCCAGCTCAGAAGGCTGGAGGCTACCTGCATCTCCCACATGAGCACTGCCCACAAACCTTCTTAATGTAAAATAACTGATCTGGAGCCCAAGCAGTTAAACCAAAACTAAGGCTCTTTTAGAATAACATACACAATAAGCTTTCAACAGCAATTCCCAACTCAGAAGGGTGTAAGTTACCTCTTGTGCCACAGGAGTGTAGACCACAAACTTCCTTATGTAAGACAACTAGTTTGAGGCCTAAGTGCTTTAGATTAAATTTTTAGATATTTTGTGATTAGACCAAATGAATATTAGATCAAACATCTCACACTCATATATGTGCAGATCACTTTTAATTTAATCCAAGACTGTATTTCTATCAGGTATGATTAAATGTGTTTTAATTTAAATTTATAGTAATTGCTTCACACACACACACACACACACACACACACACACACACACACACACACACACACACACACACACACGCACACAAATGCATGTATAAAATAGGTTAACACAAAATGATGCAGCTGCTCAGCATGCATAGCCTGTGTGGATTGTGCAGTCCTGAAGGCCTCTGTGATGACATGGGAGAATGCGTAAGTGGATCCTCTAGATACAGTCACTTATGATGACAATACACTACTTCACTGATTTTCTATTGAGCATCTCAGGGGATGTTTGCACCTGAAATCAGACATGGTCACAATCAGACACATGCATACCAACATTCAGCTTGGAGTATATGCAGTTTTATGGGTAGAAGCAAGGTGGAAGCCTCTACTTAGCCTAGCCCTTTTTACCGTGTTACCTAATGACAGCTTTATTTATACTACTGCCACAAAATCTACTGCAAACCTTTTGGACTTTGCTAGCTAGTTTAAAACTGTTTAATTGCAAGTGCTTTTTTCCTTCCAAGAGTGAACATATTTTTTTTGTACAGCAAATATCACGCTCAACCACTTACAGATTCTAACTTTTCCCTTCTTTTTAAGAAGTACAATTACACCGGTATTCCTCTTTTCAAGTCACACCATTCTATATACATGATAGGTGTCATGTACACCATATCATTCTTTCCAGCAGGGTGCTCTGTCCAATCAGCTTTAGTCACACATTACATATAAGTCCCTCTTCCCAAAAGAATAGATACTAAAAAGCAACGTTAGTGATGCAACAGCTGGCACACTTGCCTTTGGTGTGGAAGGCTCTTCCTTCTATTCCCACACTGAGTAGATGGATTGCTGACACTGCAATGATCCACAAGGGTGGTGCTGCATTCCTGAGGGTGTTGTCCTTTGGGTGAGACATTAGACTGAGGTCCCATCTGCTTGAGTTGGTGGTACACAGGTGAATGTAAAAGATCCCGCACCACTTTTCAAAAAGAGTAGAGGTCCTTTATCTGTATACAAAAAGAACTCTTATTTACAACATATTTACAAATATTTCCAAAAGTACAAATATACAGATATACAAAATTATTTACACATATTCATAATTTGTTTTACAATCATACTAAATTTTCATCCCTATAAGACCCTCACTACTCTTTCTATAACCACCATCTGATTTTACTTGTTGGTAAAATTCAATTACCATTAAACATAATTTAGTTTATTCTTTCATTCCATATAACCCATATGGCATAAAATAACTTTTTTATTTATTATTTTAACATATTGTTTACTTCTTTTCTTATAATATCCATATTTAATCATATCCATGTTTATTTTATCCACTTTTTATATCTTCAAAAAATCTTCTTTACACAGTTTTCCTCATAGCATTTTTACTCTTTTACATTTCAAAAACATACATAGTTTCTTCTTCTTCTTCTTGACAATGTAAACATATTCTATCATTTTTCTTTTTATATGGCATATTTCCTTTTACTAATAATGTTTTTCTTATATCATTTCCTTTCTTTTTATGCTTGCCTCTTAAATCACAATTAAAGTTTCACATTATTACAATATTCATATTTACTGTTATTACATAGTCTAATATAATATCTGATGAAATGTAAATTCCCCTTCTTTACAATTAGTATAAGCAAATAATGTTATAATTCTATACACTCGTTCTGTCCATTTTAAGTCTGCAATGATTAATCTTCCCACTTTTGCTAAAGTTACATCTAATATCTTTACTGTATTTCTACACAGTACTGGTATTCCAGAACATCTCTCATTTCTAAAATTTCAGATTAGCCCCCCCCATAGTTTCTCTGTTTATAATCTTTCTTCTTTTATTAAAAATCTTATGTCATCTAATATAATTACATCTACATCACATGTATTACACCACTCCAAAATCCCTATTCTTCTTGCCGTATTCTTAATACCATTCATGTTTACTGAAAACACTCTAAAATTTTAATTTTCCATTTTCCTTACAGTTATGCTTTCATAATTTTTCTTAATATACCATTCTAACCCAAGCCAGTTACCCTCTCAAAGGAGAAAATCAAACACTGTACCTTGTATCTATGCGTCAAATACCTTAACTATTATGCCAAACCCCGGTCATTAGCTGTATATATTCTTTTTCATCCATTTTCTATCTTTTTTCTCTTGTACTTGTCCCTTTAAAATTTCCTTTTCTGTCTTTCTCCATTTTACCAATAGAATTCTTTTTTCCTTTTACTACTTCTCAGTTTATGTCTTCTTCTCTCTCCCTCTGCCTCCCTGTTTTTTTCTGGGCCACCTCTATAC
The DNA here is from genome assembly GCF_019279795.1 of Protopterus annectens. Lineage (NCBI taxonomy): Eukaryota > Metazoa > Chordata > Ceratodontiformes > Protopteridae > Protopterus > Protopterus annectens. The sequence goes on from NC_056729.1 coordinate 1,868,606,863, forward strand.
CTGGAATGGAAACAGAAAGTGTTCCTGCAAAATGGGTCCCATCACAACAATGACGATTAAGGGAAGTTCCCCAATGCCCTTGACAAATCTCCCCAGCAGCATAAATACCACATTGGGTCTCCCTTGAAATAGGCTTCTAGCCTAGTAGGACTAACTTGGTTAACAAGGGATAAATAAATAAAGGATACAAAAGAATAGGTTATAGATAGATGACACTGAATCTTTTTCCACTATATTAAATAAACAGAATCCATTTCAGTTTTCTGACGACTAAAATCATATTGAAGATTCCTAAATGGTCTATAGAGGAAACAGTGTTTAAGTCCAGTTCAGACTAACAAAAAATATTCAGCAGTAATCACTAACAAATAAAACTCGTTGACGATATGATAAAACATTCACGTGCACTGAGAAACCTAAAAACATACCCCCGGATTCACAAAACCTCCGTGTAAGACTTAATATGCCTTACTCGGAGGCTGCAGTTGAACGGTATGACGTCAGCGTGTCATGAATATTCATGAGGGTACGCTGACTCAACCGTAACTCTTACATGGACCGAGTAGGAAAGCAGGGGGCGTGTCCGACTGCCGAGCAGTCTAAATGTCCACGCCCATGCAAGGGTTTGAAAAGCAAAATGTCAACACACAAGAGCAAGTTCGCTCAAATGTGCTTGCACCCAACACCACACTCCCTGACACTGTAAACCCCCATCAAAGTTATAAAAAGTAATAAATTAATTTTTTTTTTTTTAAATCCACGATATAGCTGCCGGTATTTGTGTGTGTGTGCGCGGGTGTGCCCATTGCTTAGCTGTAGTTAGCAATTCTGACATGGAAGAGCATAAGAAAGAATGTTTATGCAAATCACAGCAAATAGCAATAGCATAATGGTAGAGCGTTTGCACAAAGAAAAGGCTGCCGTTAAGTAGCGCTTTACCCTGCGCAATAGAGTTGCCTAAAGTTTAACAGCGCTTTACCCAGCTAAATAGAGGTGTCCATAGTTTAATAGTGCTTTACCCAGCTAAATAGCTGTACCCATAGTTTAATCGCACTTTACCCAGTGCAATACAGGTGCCCATAGTTTAATAGCGCTTTACCCAGCGCAATAGAGTTGCCCAAAGTTTAAAAGCGCTTTACCCAGCGCAATATGTTTGCGCGAACGTGCGTGCTGCACCAACCAGGGCACCGTAGGGCACCATGGAGCAACGTAGAGCTAAGTTGCTTAAATGCAGCCACACCCCCTAGCCTGTCTAGACAGTATTAAAATAAAAGAATGACAAGGTTCGAACCCAGGACCCTGTGCATCATAATCTAAGTACAAAACCACTAAGCCATGACAGCTTAGGAGGAACAGCCACTGTTAACATACATATACTTAGAAATGGTAGATTAACCATGACTAAGCAGGTCTGCAGTCAGCCGAGAATAGTCAAAAATGGCCAATCACAAAAAAGTGTGGGAAATGCGGCATATTTAAGCCCCATAGGCGGGAATACTCGCCATAACTGATTGTAGCTTACATCTGCAGTTAGAATGGCTGGTGTAGGAGAGGGTACATGCTTCCAAGCGCAACATTGGGGCATCGAGGAGTCAAAATACATGGTTTGGCTACTTGTCCACTGTCATGAGGCAAGACTCCTGCAGGGCCAGTTCCAAGGGATGGAGTACAAGGCAGAGGCTTGGAACCAGTTAGCTCATGACCTCACCAGTGCCACAGGTGTTCCTTGGACTGGTGAGCAGGTCCGTCACCACCATGCAGACCTGAAGAGACGGAAGCAGGACCGACTGAACCAATGGATGCAGGAGGTCCGTGGCATGCGAGATGCCTCACCACTGAGTAAGTAGCCATGGAATGAAGTATGTTGGACATGCTAATTTAGTCTATATAATAAATAGGAATGTCTCAATATCCCTTCATTTACTTTACATCTGCAGGTGACCGTGCTGCGAATCAGCAAGCCTATGGAGATAGGCTGCTAAGGCTGTGCCACCAGGCAGGTTAGTGATTATTCTACATGTATTGTTATATAAAATAGTGTAGAGAGCATGAAATAAAGTGTTGTAGTCCAATAATACAGCCATAAAATAGCCTGAATAAGTCCTCTGCATGTACTGTCAGATAAAAAAGTCATAGAGCCAGAAAAAGAGTGTAGTAACCCATTAAGAGAGTTAAAATATGTTTGGAATAATATCTCTGCAGGTACTGTCATATCCAATAAGTGAGTGAACCTGAAAAAGAGTGTTCTAACCTATTAATAAAGGTATAATATGTATTCCATATGCACTGTTATAACAAATAAAGGAGTGAGCCTGTGGAAAAGTGTGTAATGTCATAAATAAAGGTCTAAAACCCGGAGTGTGCCTGTGTCACTTAGTTTGAAATGTTGTTGTACTCTTGCATTATACAAATAGTACTGTTTTAACAAGTGCTGTCAACTCAGAGTTGTGCAGTCCCATCTAAAGTGGGTGATGGAAGTGCTAGTAGCTGTGAAGCATATATACAGTCCTCAACAGTCAGTTACTGGCTGGCATGCATAAGTAAATCTGGCACACGAGTAGCATGTTAATTTGTTCCCCAGAAATGTGAGTGTGCTTCAAGAAATGCAGGGTTTTGTACAAACTGAAGTGAAAATGTCATGTGAAAACATCCAGATATGTAGATAAAGACATATAACTGCAATCAAGAAATATGTAGCAGTAACATCTGCATCTTGGACAGTTAGTATGTCAGATATAGGTCAGGTATATATTGAACTAGCCAAACCCATTACACAACCTAATGATTGGTGGCAAGTATAATAATACATGTAGGGGATATACACTTGCAGTCACTAGGAATGTAGTGTAGACTAAAGGTAATTATAAGATGTTAATTGAGGTTTTTTTCTACACCCTACTGTTTGTGCATAAACCATGCAATTCCACAACTCAATGGGTATGTGTAATCTTAAATATTTGTTGGGACATATGTCCTATTGTTCTATAAATATTTGCATTCAAGTTGATGCATGTGCCCTGTTCAAACACCACAATCATGGTAGCCTGTTGCTACCAAACATCCCTGCATGCTGCTGGAATATCCACTGTCGTTCAATATATGCATGTGTTATGCCTGCTGTTCAACTGTTGGAACCTTGGTGTGTTGGGTTAATGGGAATATTACTGCATGCTGTTACAACTAATCTGGAATACTGTTGTTTATGTTGTAATTAAACACATCTACTCACAGGAAATATGGGAAGGCCAGTCCCAGCGGACACACCTGTCCCTTCTCAGCTGGCAAGTGCACCTGGCACCAGCAGGTCTGGTGCCCAGCCTGGGCTCCCCTCCTCCGTTGGTCCTGTGCCACCTTTGGGTGGAAGCACTGCAGGGAATGGGGATGGGGCTTGTCCCCCCGTGCAAGCGTGGGCAGAGAAGGGCCACCTGTCACCCTTCGTAGGTCCGGGCTGTGGTGCGTAGGGAGATCCAGCGTTCAGTCGCTGATCCCCTACGCCAGCTCGAGGCGAGAGTGGCGTGTCTCTCGGGTGAGCTTGCCTGTCCTACACAGCCCTCAGCACAGCCACCCTCGGGGCTGTGAAGGTGCAGTGGTGACTGCCCATGGGTGGGGATCTCAGTTCCTCTGTTACCATCTGTAGGCTCATGGGCTTGCGATTTCCAAACATCCTTCCCCGTCAATTGTGTTCACCCACCCCATGTGTCAAATTCCGCCCCTGTATGCATCTTGTTTGTCTTGTCTGTTTACCTCCCCAACCTACCTCCCCAAATATACCTACTTCCTCTACCTCACATTCCACTCTCACCTGAAAAAAAAAAAAAAAAGGGCAATCTGTTCCCACAAAAAAATTATGCCCCATACATAGCTGCCCATTTCACACACATGTCCACTGGACATGTAAACTGATAATTATAATTGGCAGTACAACATACTCTTTTGTCCTCACCCCTCTCTCAGGGGTGGAAGGTTTCAAATTTCACACCAAATTTCGAACATATGCACAGCTGTTGCTGGTAAAGAAATGGGCATCCATGGACCTTCCCTACACCCATCCTGCACATCCCGAGCTGGTTTCCCTACTGTCTTTCCCTCTTTGTGCCCCTTTTTTCACCACTTTCCTATCTCCCCATTTTCTTTTCTTTAAAAGAAATTAGCTCGGGGGTTAGCGGGAGTAAGCACTTTTAAGCAGTAGTTAGCAGGGGTGCGTGAGTGTGAGCTTGTGTGCACTTAGCTAAGCATTGCTAAGCATCACGCAAACCCACGCAAACCTGCTTACAATTGCTTAAAAGTGCCTTAGTCACTCTGTATGACAGGACCCTTGTACTACTTAGCAGCAAAATAAAATACCCCTGTCAGTCTCAAACCCCAGAACTGAACTCACCAGTCTGCATGAAGTACCACTAAGCCACAGCAGATATGCAATAACTTGGTGCTGAAAGAAATATATCATGCATTACAATGACTGAATGTAAAGGGAAATAGGAATGGCATAACACAAATCTTGTTCTGTGGCTCTTTACCAGCAGATGTTGTGGAATTGCATGACATGACTGTGAAAAGAGAACCAGCCATGCTAGTAGGGAATAATGTTACAGTAGCACCTTACAAACCCCACACAGTATCAGAGCAGGATACACACTGGCATATTAGAATAGGTCAAAGGGCAGACCTCCCAACTGTGACTGATTTACAGGGATGTCCCTGATTTGTAAACAAATGTTAGCTGTGCCCCTCTGACTCCCTGTGAAATGTACTAACAGTAGGCAGAAAGGTGGGGAATCTCACTTAATGAAAAATGTCAATAAGTGAGAGTAGACACTGCTTGCACATCAGAAAAGGTGTAGTAATACATATGCTCTGAATCCCCCAAAGTCTGAACTGTAAAATGTCTGAAATATATCATAGGTGTATCCCAGTTATATGTACCTTTCCCTGAGGCTGTTCAAATATATACCTGAGAGTATCTGAGGCCTGGAAGAGTCAGAAACACACAGGCATATCAGCTTGTCTGCTGTTACACACTCTGCAAATAGCTGTATAATGAATCCCACAAGCATGCCCTTATGTAGGAGTACAACACAGACATATCAAAGGATGTAGCCACATACTGCTAGCAACCACCTGTGACAATGCCATTGTTCAGGTGCTGAAAAGACTGGTGTGGTGCACAGTCAAAGGATACTAGGCTGACCTCTGTCTACCATCTGGATATGTCCACAGGTGGGAGCTACTCAGACAGATTACTAGCCTGCTGGTTATGTTACGAAATTGGTGCCTTGGCCTCAATAAACATTGCACAATATCTTGCTCACATACTTTTAGAAAGGTATCTACCACATAACTATTCTGTGGAGCAAAATCACTAGGCTTTTTAAAGGGTCTATATTATATGTTTGAAGTTTCAAAACTTCGAACCTCATATAATCAAACTTATATGAACGAAGTTGTAAAACTTTGAACATGTAATAAAAAAAAAGAAAAGAAAAGAAACCTACCTGAATGCTGTGAGCAGGGGGGCAAGCCCTCCTGCACCCTCCACACCCCCGCTACTTAAATATACCAAATCCGAGGTCGCACTTCAGTGAAGTGAGATCACTGTAGGGAATATTTCCCTTTACTTCACTGTAGTGTGATCTCAGAGTTGGTATACTTGAGTAGCAGAGGTGTGTGGGGTGCAGCATTCAGGTAAGTTTGTTTTGTTTTTTATTTTATTCCATGTTTGAAGTTTTATCATGAGTATATCAGGTTCCAAGTTTTGAAACTTTGAACATATAATATAGACCCTTTTTAAATATATTAGCACAATGTTGTGAACTGTTACCAAAAATAGTCTTTAAGATGTCTCTTCCAAACATCTTCAGCTGTAAAATAACATCACATAAAGACAAGACCACATCTGTCAGCCTAAAATCAGATAAATTCACAACTAAGTTATTCATGTTGTCTAGTTGGCATTCTTCCCTTGACGTTCTATCGACAGTTTTCTTCTTTTTCTTCCACTGCTCTGGGAGGGAGGAACTCGTTTGTCCTTGTACTCTCTCATCATTTTTGTTTTAATTTTGACATTACTGATTAGTTTAACAGATCTGATGAAGGATAATCTTGTACCTGAAAGCACGTACCTCTTCGATTTATACATTTCTTAGAAGTTTTTTAAGTCTTATGATTTTATTAAAGTTTCTATTTGATTAACAACAGTGTTTTATGGACTGCCTTGTTGTAACAGCACTGATTTTTGGTTTTCTCATATTACTTTGTGGTGCAGAGGTGTTTTTTGGTGGCTGTTCCTCTTTGTTTGCTTATATATATATATATATATATATATATATATATATATATATATATGTATATATATATATATATATATATATATATATATATATATGTGTGTGTGTGTGTGTGTGTGTGTGTATGATTTTCAAGTTTAGACTAACAAAATATAGAAAGGTTTTTGCGAGTGGTCAAAATATAAAGGGCTGGATTCAAGAACCTTTTAACACATCATGACAAGTGAATTTTCAGGATGAGGGACCATGCACAGGGTATGTGGAATTTAGGAAAAACAAGCTCCATGAAATAGCCAGGCCAAGCAGCATGGTGGGGCATGGTAGATGTTAATGGACATAAAATGACATGCTAATGAGCAACATTATTATTTTGAGTATGTCCATGTATGTCAATTAGGCAAAACAAGATGGCAGAACAATTCAGAGAATTATAATGCAGTGCAGTGGAACTGCACCAGCTGTATACTTGAACCCAGCTGAATGCTTGTGTTCAGACTGACTGAATCATTCAGCAATGCTAGTGGATGTCATAGCATAACTAAGCATGCATGTACAAGAGATTCTTATTGCTACTACCCTACTTGACGGTGAGTGCCATCAGCCCTGCAGGTGTAGGGTCATCTCACTGTACTTGTCATTTCATGAACACCTCCATAAAATTATTGTGGATTCATGCATATATGGACACCATTCAAAAAAACTGTGGATACATGTTGGCTTTGTCTGCAGATCTATGTGAGTTGTGGTGTACCTATCCCACTGGATATTATGGTATGTGTGGCTTTACCAATTTTACATATGTTAGCTAAAGGGACCTTTCAGAGATCTACTGATGGACATGGAGGTGTGGTGTCTTGGGCATCTGCCTCAAAAATATTCCATCACATTTTTGATATTATGCTTCAGCATGTGGGGGAGCATGTGTGGTTCCCATGTACCCCAGAGAACAGAATCAATACCAAGTGGGATTAGTGTGCTATAGGCCTCGTCTTTGAGGTACTGGGAACCATAGATTTTACCCACATTGAAATAAAGGTCCCAGCTGATGAACTGGGAAAGTAGTACATGAACTGCAAAGAGTATCACCCCAACAGCTGCCAGGAGACACATAATGCACAGGTCAGATTGTAGCTGGTCCATAATGCACAGGGTAAAATCAACAAGCAGTGATCATGACTCACTCGTATGGCACACCTGTGACTTGTACCAATGCTTTAAGAGGGTGGACTTCTCACAAGTGTATCTTTTTGATTATGTCAGATATGTCCTGGAAACCTGGTTCATGTCACCCAAAAGAAAGCCACAAAAAATCCATCAGACCATGGGAGCAACCATGCCCCATCACAAACAAAAATCATTACTGAGCATGTGTTTTGGATGTTGAAATTATACTTTCACTGAAGAAAGCCTTTGCTGTCCTTTACAAATTAGTGGCTTACCAATACCTTTAGTGTTCTATAAAGGAAGTGTTGATCTGCAGAAATTGATGAGGTAATGGAGCAATTGTTGATATCTATTAGATTGATTTATTTAAATCCATTCATAAATCCACATACTCTAATTAAGAACCTCACGTCTTCTGTGTGGAGACATGCGTGAAGGGGCGTATCTTTGTTGAAGGTTGTGAATCAGGGCTGGCAACTTGGCATGTAAAAATCTTCTGCCAATCATTAGCAGACCGGAGTTTCCACTGTGGTGACCCCTAACCGGGAAAAGCCGAAAGACACAACAAGAGAATGCAAAAGAAACTATGAGTCTTTTTTTTCTTTGCCTGGATGAAAGGCTATCCTCCCACAGTGATAATCATATATACCAAATCCACGACTGCACATCGGGGAGAGGGCATATTTTCCAACCCCAGTATTACAGCTTGTTCAGTATCATTGGCACAAGTAGCACACTTGCCTGTGGTGATGTAATCCCAGAAAGCCATTGGTTTTCTTTCAGCTTGAGGTAACTGAATTGCTGACTCTGCAGTGCAGCATTATGGGTGCTGTATTTATGACTGAATTATCCTTTGAATGAGATATTAAACCACAATCCCATCTGCTTGAAATGGTGGTAGCCCCTGTGGATATATAATATCCTGTAACACCTACTGAAAAAAGTATTAGCTTTCTTTACAAATCCATTAAAACCATACTCTATTTACTCATTTGTATACTCAAAAATAATCAATAAAAATAACCATACAATCAAAATATACCCTTAATCCACCCCAACCCTTTTTCCAAAGCCATTTTCTTAGGTTTATTATAGCTATATACACACTTTCAATTCAAATATATAAAAGCTCTTGGTATCTTGAGTTCCAAATAATCCACATTGTAGTGACTATCAATTTGTTCAATACAATAATCTTGGCAACATTAAGATTTTCATCGAATCTATATACAATTAAATTCCTATACAAAAAATGCTACAACTAAATTATTTTTTCACACAAACTCCATACTTCTAATGCAATCTAAAAAGAAATGTTTCATTGTCTACTCAACATTAGATACCTTACACATTCTATTTTGTAACTATTTATATTTCATTTCAGCTTTAACTGGCAATTTTTCGATCATTAATAACTATACAAAATCTCACATTTTACATTCATTCTTAAATCTTAATCTTCTGTCTTATGTTGTGTTTTAATCAAGAGGGGCTAGGCCACAAAATGTTCATGATGTATACACTTAGTGTAACCTTTCTGAGTGAATAGAGAGATAAGCATTGTAGTAGGACTGTACTTGAATTTAGCAAGTGTACACAAATTAACCCTCATAGCATTCCTTCTGAGAACCCTTTTTTATGCCATACTACCTTCCACATTTTCATCCTTTCATAATATTTTTCCTTTTCTCCACCATATCTTTTTTTTCCCTCTTTTAACTTCCCTCCATATTTCTTTATGGGTCTACTTTACATGGTTAATATTTCAGAAAGTCAACTTTCATATGGCCGAGACCATATGATCGACTTTCAGAAAGCCAACCATGTAAAATAAACACAAAAACACAACAAACACTTACCTTACACTGTTAGCAGGGGGCAGCCCCCCCTGCACCCCCAGTGGGGGGCTTCACCCCCCACCTCCCAGAACTTTAACATACTAACTCCGAGATTGCACTACAGTGCGGAAGTGGGAAATTTTCCCATTCCGCACTATATGGAGATAGCGGTTAGCCATGGTCAGCTTTTCAAAAGTTGCTCATATGGTTTTGGCCATATGAAAGTCAACTTTCTGAAAAGTCGACCATGTGAAGGGGACCCTTCCTTATGTATTTTCCACATTATCTGTCCAACCCATCCTTCATTTTTATTGTTGATTTTCTTAAGAACCCAAAATAAACACAACAATGCCAAATAAACAACAGGATTTATCAAACCAAAACCACCATCTTTAATCTGCCAATATAAAATTTCTCTTTTGATAGGATTAAAATTTGATCCCCATATAAAAGAAAAAATAATTTCTAATAAATTCTTCTCAAAACAAATCAGGAAAGAATATATACCCCCAAATAGCCTAACTTCCAAAAAATACATGGATGAATCAAATATACCTCCTTCTTATATGATCATTTAAAATATTTCTATATATTTATAGTATTTCTAACCTTCTGTATAACATCTTTCTTCAAACCTTTAATTATATCCATATGTCCAAGCTTAAAATCTAAAGAATTAATTTATGTTTGTGAAAAAAATAAACAGGTGCAATCTTTACAGTATAACTAAATCTTTAATATTTATTTGTATTGACATTTAAACCCACCTTACACATACATTTTTGATTTCAAACATTGCTTCTTTAATCAATCTATTTGCATTAATCATCTACGTAAGCCATTAAATGGAATGTCAATATAATTCCAGATTTATTTCTATTGACATTTAAACCCACCTTACACATACATTTTTCGATTTCAAACATTGCTTCTTTAATCAATCTATTTGCATTAATCATCTACATAAGCCATTAAATGGAATGTCAGTATAATTCCAGATTTTTTCCATGCCCTTGTTTAATTTTATTTTGCATTCTTTACAACAGCATTCATAACCATAGGAAATAAAATCATTCTAATAAGCTACCCTTGCTTAATTTTTCTTTGAATGTTTATTTACTTACTAAACCATTAATCAATATTTTATTCTGTGAATTAGAATATAAAGATCTTACCAAATGTATCATTTATATGCATCCCATAACAAACCAAATTTTCAAACATACTTTTGTGACTAACACTATAAACTTTCTACATCACATAGTATCATTTTAGCCTCATCCCGCTCACTTAAAATACTATTAACCACATCCCTCACAATAATCATCATATCTTTATTTTTTCCCACCCTGAAATCCATAAATATCTTCATCCAATAGATATTATTTAATATGCCTCCTATTCTTTTTTGAACAATTTTCATCAATAACTTTTAGTCCATATTGTTTGTTGCTAATGGATTCCAATTTTTGATACTACCTTTCTCTCTCTCACTCTTTTTATGCAAAAAATGTATTAGTTCCTCATAAACCTTCTTTTATGTAACACCATTTTCTAACTAATAATTTAAAATCTGCAGAAACAAATTATTTTTTTCACTCATTTTATTATAAAAATCATATCCTATTTCATCAATTCCTCTCATTCTTGTTTTCTTTATGTCTTTCAAATGTCATTTAATTTCTTCAGCTTTATCCTTCTGGCCACATTTTTCACCACAGCTTCATTTGTTCTATTTATCTTCCGTTTTGCAATTTTACTTCCACCATTAACTTTTAAAAAGCTTTGAAATATATCCTTATATATCTACCAAAATACATTCATATCAGATATTTCCACGTTGCTTTCCTTTTTTATACATGTAGTCCTGCTGTCTTTCTTTTTGACCTTTCACCCAAAAAAGGAGATAATGCTTCACATTTATCTTCTAAAATATTTATGTCTATAAATTAAAACATCTGTCTCTAACATATGTTCTTCATATATTTTTCTTATTTCTTCATCCTTTTTTTATTTGTTTTATTTTATCTTTTTGTCATATTTACTTAAAAATGACCATATTTAACTTCTCTAATCTTCCAAAACATTTACTCTTACATCTTTTATGTTTCTTTATATATAACCCACCACTCTTCTATAGTGTCATGAAAAGCTAACATTGTCCAATGATCTTTTCAAAATCTAGCCATCTCCTACATGAAAAAAACTTCCTTTCTTATATCCCCATCAAAATGTTAATGCATTTCCTATCTCTAATATATTCTGCTACATTTGAGCTTGTTTTAATAGTCAAGAAATAAGAAAAGAAAGCTGCATATCTATCAGATTTAGTCTCCATCAGCCCCTGAGAAAAAAAAAGAAAATAATAAAAATAACAAAATTCAGTAGCAAGTCTGTTCCAGTGTGTATAAAGGCATGACAATCTTTAAAAAGAAAACGTAAAGGAACAAGAATTCTGTCCCACACAGAATACTGACTCAACACCTTTGGATTCAAAATGAACAGCTGGCCTCTGTTTGTTATACATAACTTTATCTTCAATGGTATGAACAAGTTTCAGTGTTGCCACAGCAGCAGCATATCAGTTTTTATTAGGTTCATAGGTTCATAGGTTCATACTAGGCTATCTGCCCTAGGGCATTTATAAGCCTAGCCAGAGTGTGTGTGGCTTTCACCACCCCTTAGGATGAGAATACTATGCCCATTTAGGGTTTAGTTTACTGTGCCTCTGTCTAGTAGTGACACAGAGATGACCCCCGGGGTAAACCTACGATCTCCCATCCACTCGTCAAGACTTCTCTTGAATAGAGTTAGTGAGGGGCTCTGTCTAACATGGATTGGGATTCTGTTCCAGAGTGTAGGGAGCCTCTGGGTTATGAATCTGTCCCTCCAGCACGTGCTATTTATTTCTGTGTTGAGGTTTAAGTCTCTTGCTCTCGTGGCTCTGATGGATTTGGATTTTTTGAGGTGGAGCATGTCCATTAATTCCGAATTGGACATGGCCTTGTACGTTAGGCACAGGTCACCTCTGAGTAGGCGGTATGCGACTGAATAGAGCTGGAGTTTTTTCAGTCGGGCAGCATATGACATATGTTTAAGACCTTTTATCCTCTTGGTGAGGAACTTTTGGGGTCTTTCCAACTGCTGCAGGTGTTGGGTAAGATACATCCCAAATGGGGCATTGTACTCAATCATTGGCCTAATAAGAGATGAGTACAGGGGCACAATGACCTCTCTTGAACTAGATGTGAAACCCTTCATGATCAGGTGGGCAATATAGAGGGTCTTCCTAACCACTTTGGCAATGTGAGTGTCAAATGAGAGGTTACTGTCAACCTGGGTCCCTAGGTCCCTGTTTACCTCTTCCGTACTTAATGGATTACCACCTATGTGGTAATTTGTGGGTACCTTGTTTTTCCCAAAGGGTATGACTATGCATTTTTTGGCATTAAGCTTAAGGCCATGGCTCTGGCACCAATTATCCATTTCTATAAGTCCTCTCTGAAGGATGTTTGTGTCCACTGGAGTATCAATTATGGTGCCCAGTTTGCAGTCATCTGCGAACTTTGTCAGCCACAGTCCTACTATGTTTGTCTGTACCTCGGAAAAATAAATGCCAAACAAGAGGGGTCCCACGACTGAGCCCTGTGGGACACTGCTTGTGACTGGCTTGGAGTCTGACATAGCTCCAGCAACTCTGACCCTGTGGGTTCTGTCCTTGAGCCAGTTTGCAACCCATCTCGTGAAATATGGGTTTACATTTAAGCTGGTGAGTTTGTCTATGATGCCCGAGTGTGGTATTGTGTAAGGCTTTTGCAAGGTCAAGGTAGGCTGTGTGAACTGCCTTACCTTCATCAATGGCCTTAGTGACGGTTTCAAAAAAGTCGACCAATTTCAAAAGGCAGGATCTGCCCTTGACAAAGCCAAATTGGGTAGGATCCAATGTTTGTAGGTCCCCAATGTCTTTGTTTATGAGTTCCATAATGATCCTCTCCATAGCTTTGCAGACCAGGCTCGTCAAGCTTATGGGGCAGTAATTTCCAGGGTCCGTAGAAGCACCGCCTTTGTAAAGTGGGACCACTGTTGCTGTACACCACTCTTTGGGTACATATCCTGTAGTAAGGCTAAGATTAAACAGCAGCCTTATGTTTGGGTTTCATTCCTCTTGGAGTTCATGTAGCACACAGCCTGGGACACCGTCCGGTCCCATTGATGCTGTGTTTTTAGCTTTAGAGAGGGCGGCTCTCACCTGGGCATTTGAGATGTTAGGGAGGCTACACTCTGCTGGGATAGTTATTTCTCCTTTTGGGGGGGAGGGGAGGAGAAATTTGCACTGAACCTATCTGCCAGAATGCTGGCAATGTCAGTGGGTTCAGTGTATTTGTTGTCATTTTGGACTAACTCTGAGCATATCTGGGAGTTTCTACCCAGGTTTCTAACATAGCTAAAGAAGGCCTTGTGATTGTCTTTTGTCTATTGCAATTTTTCTCTCAAAGTTGGCCTTGGATGATTTTATGAGTGATCGTAGTTTTTTGCTAGTACTGATCAGAGATGCCTTCCCATTTAGGGATTTTGCTCTGTCATGTAGTAGCTTCCTCCTTCTGTTGTAAAGTTTGTTTATGGCTGGTGTCCACCAGACTGGGCGCCTGCCTTTGAGGGAATGGGTCTTGGTTTTATTTGGGATTGTATGATCCATGCATTCTTGAAGGTGCCCGTAGAAGGCATTTACAATGGATTCAGCAGTGTGGGTTGTGGTTTCCACTGGCCCAGGGACCTTGAAGGATACCACTTCAGTCTTAAGAAGTGTGAAGTTGGCTTTTGAGAAGTTCTTCACTGTGGTCTTTTGAGCAGGGGGTGGGGGCGGGATGTGGATTTCCAGTGAGATTAATTTATGGTCTGATCTTACCAATGAGGGATATACTTCCGGTGTGGAGCATTTTGTCTCCATGTTTGTGATGATCAGGTCTAGTATATTGTCTCCTCTTGTGGGAATGGTGACTAGTTGTTCCATCGCATTTGAGTTTATGAATTCTAGGAACCTTTGGGCTAGGGTGTTTGGGCTTGAGTAATGTTCCCAGTCTATGTTTGGGTAGTTGAAGTCTCCCAATATGATGGTATTTGGAGAGACACTCATACTCTCCAGTGTCTTCAGGAAGGCTGTGTGAGTTTCCTGAGTTTGAGAGGGTGGTCTGTAGCATGCTACAAATTGTAAGGCAGTTTTGCCTATGATTAGTTGCACCTGGATGGTCTCCGATGCTTCGTGCATTGCCACTAACCTGGAGGTGTGGGTATCTTTGATGAATATGGATACTCCCCCTCCTTTTGTGGTTCGGTCCAAGTTTTGGGGCCGGAAAGCATGATATGAGGTAAAACCTGATAGTGCTGGGGTGCTCTCAGGAGCCTTGAACCAGGTTTCAGTCACTGCACAGACATCGATGTTCTCCATACTGAGTAGGGCTTTGAGGGCGTGCATCTTGAGGTTTAGACTTCTGGCATTGAGCAGCATTACCCTTATTTTTTTTCCATTTGTGTTTTCTAGGGAGGTAGGTTTGTCATTTGAGCCTTGCCTAAAAAAGGCACTATGGGGGTGGCAAGAGCCTTGGCCAATATCCGGAAGCCCAGGGGTGACAGGTGCAAGCCATCCCTTGCGAAGCAGAGTGGCTTGTCGAGCATGTCATCCCAAGCAGACAGACATTGGATCCCCTTTGAATGACACCAGTAATTAAGCCAATTGTTAAAACTGATCATTTTGTCTTTGTACTGTGGCATCATTCTTGGTGAGGGTAAGATGCTGCTCAGGGTCAGGGTCATACTGGCCTGGGCTACATAATCAGAGAGCTCCTCTATGTCTCTTTTCATGTAGTCCAGGGAGGTACGTCTCAGGTCGTTCACACCGGCATGTACAATGACTGAGTCATATTTGTAGTTGCTGTGGAGTGACCTGAGTGCTTGTGTTATGTGGCGGATTCTAGCTCCCGACAGGCAGCTCACTGTGACCTTATCCTTGTTCAGTCTGGTGAGCAGGACGTCAGTGTGTCTGACTATGGAGTCACCTATTACAAGTGTGTCTGACATGTTGTTTGGCCTTAAGGGCTGTGACTGTTTAGCACACTGACTTTGTGAACTATGTGTTGCATGTGCTATGTCTTGAGGTGGCGGTTGCTTGGGTGTCTGCTTTGGAGACCTCTGTTGTTTTGGTAGATTTTTAATCAGCGCCTCCGAGTATGTTTTTGTGTGTTTATGTGTTTGGTTTTCAGTTGTGATAGTTCTATGTGAAACTGGGTTTGTGGTGTGCGTGGTTACCTTCTCCTCCTGCCTGGTCTTGCCAGTACTGAATTGAGAGAGCTCAGCCTCCAGTTTGGCTATATAGTTGCATCTCTCGCATATATTTGTATGTGTTGGGAGGAGGAGAGGGTTGTCTGTGTACATGAGGCAATTGTAACATTGCCTTAAGATTCCCAGATTCACCAGCTGAACCGGAGAGGATGCCAGCAACTGACCCTTCGACATGCTAGAATAGTGAAAAAGATTGCTGTGTAACTGAGTCAGAAAGGATCTATAGGGAAAAGGGTACTCAAGGGAATTTAGGTGAAAGAAGTACTTTCTTTTGTTTAAGAGTGCTTTACCTGTATAAAAAATGCTTTAGGAGCAAGTGCTGAGCTTTTCAGTTAGAGAATAGGCTGTTTAGATTGCAAGTAGAGCAGTTCTAAGGGAAAAATTGAAGAGTACACTTTACGGAGCCAGAAATAGTTTAAACTTGATTGACCGGCGCTGCCCTATGCTGCTCTATGAGCAACTTCGTGCTAATTCGCGCTAAAGCGTGCAAAAGCGGGCTTTATAGCAGGGGGTTGAAAAGAGCCAGGAATTGTCCCAAAATGGCCAATAAACTACAACTTGCTGGGCTGGAACCAATTCTCTAGGGAGACATAGGTTGCTCAGTGCTCCCCACTCCCACTGGTGAACAAAGAAGCTTCCTCTTATCCAAATAAGGATATGGATAGCACGGGAACTAAGACAAAGCCCAGAGATCAGCAAAATCTGAAGACTGGACTATTCTAGTTCAGAAAAGCGGGAAAACAAGGATATTTTTTTGTTTTTTTTCTTTTTTTACAGGGAAAGGAGAAAAAGATACAGTATAAAACGGCTAGCGCACTTGAGTGTGTTAGCCTAACAATTAAATTAAACAAAAAATAACTTTTTAAAGTGCTAACAGTATAAATTCAACACAAGTACAGTAAAACAATATGCAGAGCTGTTTTTTAAGTGAAATGCAGTCGAGATGCAGTAATTTAAGTGAAAGCCAGAAAAAATACTTATAAATCTAACAAAGTCACTCTTTCACTCTCTGCTGCTTGTAGAACTCTGCAGGACACCACGAGGAGCTGTGCTGAGTCTTTTACAAGTAAAAAAGCATGCAAAAATGGGCTTTATAGCAGGGGGTTGGAAAGAGCCAGGAATTGACCCAAAATGGCCAATAAACTACAAGTTGCTGGGCTGGAACCAATCCTCTAGGGAGAAATAGGTTGCTCAGTGCTCCCCACTCCCACTGGTGAACAAAGAAGCTTCCTCTTATCCAAATAAGGATATGGATAGCACAGGAACTAAGACAAAGCCCAGAAATCAGCAAAATCTGAAGACTGGACTATTCTAGTTCAGAAAAGCAGGAAAACAAGGATATTTTTTGTTTTTTTTTTCTTTTTTTACAGGGAAAGGAGAAAAAGATACAGTATAAAACGGCTAGCTCACTTGAGTGTGTTAGCCTAACAATTAAATTAAACAAAAAATAACTTTTTAAAGTGCTAACAGTATAAATTCAACACAAGTACAGTAAAACAATATGCAGAGCTGTTTTTTAAGCGAAATGCAGTCGAGATGCAGTAATTTAAGCGAAAGCCAGAAAAAATACTTATAAATCCAGGAAAGTCACTCTTTCACTCTCTGCTGCTTGTAGAACTCTGCAGGACACCACGAGGAGCTGTGCTGAGTCTTTTACAAGTAAAAAAAGCATGCAAAAATGGGCTTTATAGCAGGGGGTTGAAAAGAGCCAGGAATTGACCCAAAATGGCCAATAAACTACAAGTTGCTGGGCTGGAACCAATCCTCTAGGGAGAAATAGGTTGCTCACTGCACCCCACTCCCACTGGTGAACAAAGAAGCTTCCTCTTATCCAAATAAGGATATGGATAGCACAGGAACTAAGACAAAGCCCAGAGATCAGCAAAATCTGAAGACTGGACTATTCTAGTTCAGAAAAGCGGGAAAACAAGGATTTTCTTTGTTTTTTTTCTTTTTTTACAGGGAAAGGAGAAAAAGATACAGTATAAAACGACTAGCGCACTTGAGTGTGTTAGCCTAACAATTAAATTAAACAAAAAATAACTTTTTAAAGTGTTAACAGTATAAATTCAACACAAGTACAGTAAAACAATATGCAGAGCTGTTTTTTAAGCGAAATGCAGTCGAGATGCAGTAATTTAAGCGAAAGCCAGAAAAAATGCTTATAAATCCAGGAAAGTCACTCTTTCACTCTCTGCTGCTTGTAGAACTCTGCAGGACACCACGAGGAGCTGTGCTGAGTCTTTTACAAGTGAAATAGTGTGCAAAAATGGGCTTTATAGCAGGGGGTTGAAAAGAGCCAGGAATTGACCCAAAATGGCCAATAAACTACAAGTTGCTGGGCTGGAACCAATCCTCTAGGGAAAAATAGGTTGCTCAGTGCTTCCCACTCCCACTGGTGAACAAAGAAGCTTCCTCTCATCCAAATAAGGATATGGATAGCACAGGAAGTAAGACAAAGCCCAGAGATCAGCAAAATCTGAAGACTGGACTATTCTAGTTCAGAAAAGTGGGAAAACAAGGATATTTTTTTGTTTTTTTCTTTTTTTACAGGAAAAGGAGAAAAAGATACAGTATAAAACGGCTGGCACACTTGAGTGTGTTAGCCTAACAATTAAATTAAACAAAAAATAACTTTTTAAAGTGCTAACAGTATAAATTCAACACAAGTACAGTAAAACAATATGCAGAGCTGTTTTTTAAGCGGAATGCAGTTGAGATGCAGTAATGTAAGCGAAAGCCAGGAAAAATACTTATAAATCCAGGAAAGTCACTCTTTCACTCTCTGCTGCTTGTAGAACTCTGCAGGACACCACGAGGAGCTGTGCTGAGTCTTTTACAAGTAAAAAAGAATGCAAAAGCGGGCTTTTTAGCAGGGCGTTGAAAAGAGCCAGGAATTGACCCAAAATGGCCAATAAACTACAAGTTGCTGGGCTGGAACCAATCCTCTAGGGACAAATAGGTTGCTCAGTGCTCCCCACTCCCACTGGTGAACAAAGAAGCTTCCTCTTATCCAAATAAGGATATGGATAGCACAGGAACTAAGACAAAGCCCAGAGATCAGCAAAATCTGAAGACTGGACTATTCTAGTTCAGAAAAGTGGGAAAACAAGGATTTTTTTTGTTTTTTTTTTCTTTTTTTACAGGGAAAGGAGAAAAAAAACATTTGTTCTATTCCAATGTTGTCTCCTTGTTCCCCTTTATCAGCTCCATTCACTACATTTATCTGTGATACAGTTTGTATCACATGAGCTATATGTTGCTCTGGGTTCACTTCATAATTTCAAAATACTGAAATCCAGAATTTCAGTATTTTGAAATTATATAACCGAAATCTTGAAATCCCAAAACTCCAGAAGCGTGAAATTCAAAATCCTGAAGTACGTAGATTTTGAATTAGTGCTTCTTGTGTTGCAGTGTGTGAATGGTTAGGTGTTAGCTTGGGTATGTCTGTATGTGTAAGTGTGTTGGTTAGGGGCTTTAGTGTATGTCAGTGTGTGTTGTGACTGTGATGTTTGTGTGTGAGAGACTGTAAAATGTGTTGGTGTGAGTTAGCTTTGTGTGTCTGTGCGATCTTGGAGTTAGTATATTTAAGTAGGGGGTGTGGGGGTGCAGCCCCCACATGGAGGTGAAGGGGGGCTTGCTCCCCTGCTTATATGTAGTCTAGGCTTGTCTGTGTGCTTGTGGGGGGAAGTTGTGTGTATGTGTATGTGTGTGCTCTATGTGTAGTGTAGGTTCGGGATTTTGAATTTCGAGGTTATGGGTTTTCAGGATTGGAAGGCTTCAGCTATGTAATTTCAAAATACTGAAATTCGGGATTTCAGTATTTTGAGATTACATAGTGAACCCGTTGCTCCATACAGTCAACCACATTTTCAGGAACACACCCTTGAGTTATGTCAGACCATGAAACCACAAATTTGTCTGAAGGTTCCTTCTCATGAAACAGTATCTGTAATCATTCCTTCATCCTGTAAATTAATTATTTGACTGCGCAGTGCTCCATTATCTGGACAATTTATCCAGAAAATGAATTATTTGACTGTAGAGTGCTCCATTATCTAGACATTTTATCCTGTAAATGAATTATTTGACTGTGCAATGCTCCATTATCTAGACATTTTATCCTGTAAATGAATTATTTGACTGTAGTGGGCTCCATTCTCCACACAATTTGTATCCACCTGAAATGTTGATTTGTTACAGGTTTTTCATTCTCCTTCTCAGTTTGCTGATTGGTCTGCTCAATGCCATCCCTCATATCTATTTTTCATCCATATGCTTGTCTTCTGGTATCACACCTTAGCCAAAAAAAGCTAACTGGAATAGAGTAAGGTTTTTATTGTTATATACATCACATATTGTTTACATATTTACATTATTTTCATCTATTTGCAAATCTCCTTACATTATAAATTCCAATTTAAGCATCCCCCACTCTTTTATCCACAACTAAAACAATATTTTTCCAAAATCTTTGTCAAAGTCCATTTTCCATTGTATTTAATTTCATTTAGTCTCTCATCCCATATAGTCCATAAAGCATAAAATATCACTCTGTCCATTTTCTTCACTTCTTCCTGTTTTTGTGCACCATAATAACCACATTCTATTACGTCCATATTTATTTGTTCAGATTTTAACAAACCTTTTACCCTATTATCTTTACATATTTCTTTCCACAAATTATTGTCTTTCACATTTAAAAAAACACATGCTCAGTAGTCCCAAACTCTCCACATTTATTACATATTTTATCTTGCTTTTTTTGGTATGGCATATTTGCCTTAATCGGCAATTTTCTAATAGACAAGCTCCATAAAAAATCATTACATTCTTTAATCTTTTTATAATTATTATAGCTCAACATTGTTGCTTTTTTTCTTATCTATTTCTAAATCTTTCCATGGATCGATACAATAAGATGCTTTCATGATACTTAAGTACCATTCTTTTCTATTTTTCTCACATATATTCTTTTTTTTTATTTTCCATAACACAGTTTTGTTTTGGTACACTTTCATTTCTTCATTCACAATGCTTTTACTTTGTTTTTTAACTTCTATTTCTTCCCACAATTCTTTGTATTTATAATATAGTATCACTTCTATCAAGTTTTTATTTTCTTTCATAATTCCTTTTAATACCTTATATAATATTAAAGGTGCTGCATATACTATTGTATTTATTAAACCCAAACCTCCTTGCTTTTCTTTTATATACAGAATCCCTCTCTTGACTGGATTCAGTCTAGAGCCCCATATAAAAAAATATAATCATCATTAGTTCCTTTTCATACTTAATAGGAATCACATAGATGTTAGCAACATAAGCAATTTTTCCTATTACCAGGGTGTTCAATAAGTGTGTTTTTTTCTATATGAAAATCTATATGATTTCCAAAAATTAGTCATATTGTGTACTTCTTTGAGTACATTATCCCATTGTTACAAAGACATGTGTCTGGAGCGTTTCTTCCCAGGCCTCTACTGAAAATTGGCTTCATTTCAAGTTGAACTTTCCCGGTTAACAAATGTTAAATAAATAAACATTGTTGTTGTCTGTATTCATTCCTTCCAAATGTTATTCCTAATATAGTTATATATTTTTCATTGAACTCAAAACCTCCTTTCATACCTTCAAAACCAAATCCTTTACTTTTTTCCTTATTTATACTCAAACCATTTTTTTAAATTTATACTTAACTTTTCATTTATTTTTCCAGCCATACTTTATTTTTAACAATTAATACAATATCCTCTGCATAATTATACATTATTGGTAATTTTACTTCCTTCATCATTTTGTATCCACAGCTACTTGACATTTTATTAATTTTCTTCACTATTACATTCATAACTAATGAGGGAATTACACTACTAGCTGGACAGCCCTGCTTTACTCCACATTCTATTTTTTATTTCTTACTCAATCCAACCCTTTACATTTAGTTTCACATAGTTCCTTTCATAAATAGATTTTATTACTTCTAATATTTTTTGCTTACATTATATGCCTTCAAAATTCCCCATAATGTATATTGAATATTATCATAGGCTTTATTTATATCCCCTATTATAACCTTCACATCTACATTTTTATTTATGATATCATCAATTATTTCTCTTATTATTCATCATAACTCTTGACCTCCTTTTCCTTTTCTTCCAAATACATTTTGGTGATATATTTTATCCATTTTTTGTAACCTTGTTGTTATTATTCTCATAAAAAATATATATAATCCATATTATTCAATGTTATATGTCTCCAATTTTTATCTCCTCTTTTCTCCCAATTTTAAAAATAAATTTTATAACTCCTGTACATACCTCTTTTTCCTTAATTCCAGTTTCTAACCATTCATTCGTAACTTCTATAACAATTATTTTTGTCACTCTTTCATTTCTTTATACATAGCATATTCAATTCCATCCAATCCTGTTGCAGAATTCATGTTAGCATCCTTTAGAATTTCATTAAATTCATTCATAGTTACTTTTTGTTCTAAATACTTATCTTCCTTATTTAATGTTTCACCATTATAAATTTGTTCTATTGTTTCTTCTCTTTTAACAAATAATTCCAATACATATTCTTTAATTATTTCATATGTTCCTTCTTGCTGTCTTATTTGCACAATATTTAAATATTTTTTAATTCTCTTATGTTTCCTTCTTTTATTATTTCACGCAAATATGGTGCTACCTCTTCTTTCTTTCCTTGTAAACAATAGTTTTGCTTATATAACATGTTGTTAATTTTAATTTGATTCATTTTACATATTTCTTTCTTTTTCATAAAAACACATTTTTCTTCTCTTTGTCTTTAAATGTTTCTTGGCTTAACATCTCATATCTCTGTTTTTGTTTCTTCTTTTCTTCCTTATACATTCTAAAAATACTTTTTTATATTTATCTTTAAAATTAAGCCACCAAAAAGTCCAGTTCTCATAAAACTCCTTCATATTCATATGATTTTTCCATAATTCCACCTCTTCTAAATCTAATTCATTTTCATTTATTCTCTTTATTCCTTTTCCTATTCTTATATATTCTTCATTTTCCAGTACTTTAACTCATATAGCCATATGATCTGAAAACCCAGCATACTTAATTCCTTTTTTTATAAAAATTAAATTAAATTAAAGTATCTGATTTTAAA
>NC_056729.1:1868630148-1868645148 GCF_019279795.1 Protopterus annectens
TTTTGGGTGTGACCTGCACCTGTGACAGCTGTGATGGCAGCTGTGTGTGTACAGGTCACTGCATGTGTGACCGCCCTGTGCGTGAGGACAGTTATACCTTCCTGTGCCCTTCTGTACTGTGCCCTTCTGTGTGTACACTCCATCTGCATGCACGACAGGCCTTTGCAACAGCTAAGTGTGTGAACATGCCCAGTATGCTGTTGTGTAGATGGACACACAGTACAGTCCATGTACACAGTTGTGTAGATGGACACACGGTACAGTCCAATCTGAGACCTTCCGTGTTTACACTCCATCTGCATGCAAGATGGCCCTTTGCAACAGCTAAGTGTGTGAGCATGCCCAGTATGCTGTTGTGTAGATGGACACACAGTACAATCCATGTACACAGTTGTGTAGATGGACACACGGTACAGTTCAATCTGAGACCTTCCATGTTTACACTCCATCTGCATGCAAGATGGCCCTTTGCAACAGCTAAGTGTGTGAGCATGCCCAGTATGCTGTTGTGTGGATGGACACACAGTATAGTCCACACTGCGCCCTTCCATGATTAGACTTCGTGTGCATGCAGGATAGCCCTTTGCAACTGCTAAGTGTGTGAGCATGCCCAGTACGCCGTTGTGTAGATGGACACACAGTACATTCCACACTGCGCCCTTCCATGATTAGACACCGTGTGCATGCAGGATGGCCCTTTGCAACTGCTAAGTGTGTGAGCATGCCCATTATGCCGTTGTGTAGATGGACACACAGTACATTCCAAACAGACGTGTGATACTAAGTGTGTGGGCATGGCCATTGACATCCTGTATAGATATGGTGGTCATCCAGGCAACAGATGTCCATTTTCAATGTCACGATGGATGCCTACATTGAACACACTGGTTGCTGTCTTGAAGGGTGTACTGTCTGTGGCACATCCCATATCTATTTAGTGTTGTAGTGCTCCATAGATATTTAGTTGGCCCGATGACAGCACTGCCATATTTGCTTACGTCTACCTTGGGACAGTAATATGCTTTCAGACTGCTCACTCTCTAAACATTCCCTATCGGCATCTTTGCCTTTGCGGATGATGTCCCCACCTAGAAGTATGCCTCTGAGAGTGCTGTGTTCAGTAATCTTGGTAGCGCATTCTGTAAATGCGTAATGCTGTAGTGTGATAAGATAGTTAGGTGCATGTTCAACTCCCGGCCCTGCCAAGTGTGTGTTTGTGTGTGTGTGTGTGTGTCTGTGTGTTTCCAGCTGCCTGGGGATACAGTAATGCTTTTACATGCCTCACAACACATACATTCCCTATCGGCATCTTTGCCTTTGTGGATGATGTCACCCACCTCTGGGAGTGCTGTGTTCAGTAATCTCGGTAGCGCATTCTGTAAATGCGTAATGCTGTAGTGTGATAAGGTAGTTAGGTGTATGTTCAACTCCTGGCCCTGCCAAGTGTGTGTGTGTGTGTGTGTGTGTGTTTCCATCTGCCTCAGGACACAGTAATGCTTTTACATGCCTCACAACGCATACATTCCCTATCGGCGTCTTTGCCTTTGCGGATGATGTCACCCACCTAGAAGTATGCCTCTGGGAGTGCTGTGTTCAGTAATCTCGGTAGCGCGTTCTGTAAATGCGTAATGCTGTAGTGTGATAAGGTAGTTAGGTGTATGTTCAACTCCCGGCCCTGCCAAGTGTGTGTGTGTTTGTGTTTCCATCTGCCTGGGGACACAGTAATGCTTTACATGCCTCACAACACATACATTCACTATCGGTGTCTTTGCCTTTGCGGATGATGTCACCCACCTAAAAGTATGCCTCTGGGAGTGCTATGTTCAGTAATCTCGGTAGCGAGTTCTGTAAATGCATAATGCTGTAGTGTGATAAGGTATTTAGGTGTATGTTCAATTCCTGGCCCTGCCAAGTGTGTGTGTGTGTGTGTGTTTCCATCTGGCTGGGGACACAGTAATGCTTTTACATGCCTCACAACACATACATTCCCTATTGGCATCTTTGCCTTTGCGGATGATGTCACCCACCTAGAAGTATGCCTCTGGGAGTGCTGTGTTCAGTAATCCCAGTAGCGCGTTCTGTAAATGCGTCATGCTGTAGTGTGATAGGGTAGTTAGGTGTAAGTTCGATTCCCAGGCCTGCCATGTGTGTGTGTGCATGCTCCCGTCCGCCTGGAGACTCAGGTTATGCTTTTAGATGCTTCGCACCACAGATATATCCTGCTGACGTCTTTGTCTTTGCGGATGTTGACACGCACCTAGCAGAATGCCTGTGGGTTTGCTGTGTTTAGTAATCTCGGTAGCGCATTCTGTAAATGCATCATGTTGTAGTGTAATAGGGTAGTTAGGTGTAAGTTCGATTCCCAGGCCTGCCAAGTGTGTGTGTGTGTGTGTGTGTGTGCATGCTCCTGTCCACCTGGGGACTCAGGTTATGCTTTTAGACACTTCGCACCACAAATATATCCTGCTGACGTCTTTGCCTTTGCGGATGTTGACACGCACCTAGTAGAATGCCTGTGGGTCTGCTGTGTTTAGTAATCTCGGTAGCGCGTTCTGTAAATGCGTCATACTGTAGTGTGATAGGGTAGTAATGTGTAAGTTCAGTTACCAGCCCTGCCAAGTGTGTGTGTGTGTGTGTGTGTGTGTTTCCAGCTGCATGACAACAGTACATTGCTTTTACAGTATTCACTCACCATAACATCTGTGCAGCGGCTTTGCCTTTGATGCCACTGTCTACAGGCTAGACATATGCCTGTGCGATTTCCGTGATCCACTACTCATGGTTGCACGTTCTGTCACTGTGTAATGCTGTTGTGTGGTACAGTTGTTATGTTCGTGTTCTGCTCACAACCCTGCCACGTGTATGTGTGTGTGTCTGTGTGTGTATGTCTGTATCTCTTTCTCTCTCTCTCTCTATATATATATATATATATATATATATATATATATATATAAAATCTATTTTCTGCCCATAACTCTGCTCTTGCAAGGACAGCTGACTGTTTCATGTATCGCATATTTGCATATCTTTCACATACCAATGGGGTATGTTGCATATCCCAACATTGTCCATGCAACGTCCGTGTTACGGGTGGTGTTACATGCCCTTACAGGCGTTTGCTGTATATCTTGGCAGACATCTATCCTTGCTGTACTCTCACTGTACTCGTACACGCCGGAGGCTTCATGTATCATGGCCTAGTTTTGCTGTGTGTATGTCTGTTTGTGCTGTGTGCATGGCTGTGGGTATGTCCCACTATCATCATTTGTAAAGGTGACAGCCCTATAGGTACTTCATGTAGACTGCTGTGTCATTTGACATGTCAGCACATACCTGCGGACAGTACTGAACGTCCTACTGCAGCGCATTTCATACCTTCTGCATTATCTTGCAGTCAATAATGCTGTTTCCTCACACATGTATCTGTTTCTGATCATACCACTCCACCTCCTAGAGCAAACTTCTGGACAAGGCCTTATCTGATAGTGGGACACATAGGGGCAGTATTGACATGTTGCTCTTACAAACGTAGATAGTTGACATAATAATAGGTTTTGCATTAGTATGGCTTTTCTGACGGATTTGGTGTCTTAAACACACATGTTTGTCATTATTTCATGACTTCAGTTATCAGGAATGTGCCGGAATGGTACTGATGTTACGTGGAGCACACCAAACATATGAGGCAGAACTCTGCACATTCTGCGTAAATCTGTACAGTTGCGGAGTATGTGTCTGATACAAGATATCAACTTTCTGACACCAATACACACACTGTATGGTGGCATCACAGGCCACATGCCATTACATTTATATTGCAGGACACACCCACCCAGAGAGTTGTATTCCTCACACAGGCCAACAGCTGCTTATCCACACTGATTAGTCTATCATGTACCATATGTGTGTGCCGGTATTTGCACTTTCCGTCAGTGGCAGAGCTCACGTACGAGTATGGGGGACTGGACATTGTTACGGTGACACTGCATGACACCCTGAGGGACACATTACTTTTGTGTCTATTAACCTTCCACATTGTCATTCACATTTGTCGGAGTACATGCGTATGACTTGTACATGTTTTCTCATTTGTCCTGATGTCTTTCTTCTCACCTGTCCACCTAGTATCACTAGTTCTGTACATGTATTTTGGACAGGTTACCTTCATACCCCTAACCTGTACACATTATGGGTAAACGCCCTGACGTTTGACCTTTGCCCTTGTTACATTTGCCATAGAAATGTGCCTTTCTGGTAAATTGCTGGCAAGGCATTATGAACTGTGCGGTTAGATAATAGTGACTGACATTTCTATTACATGATTAGTAACACTCATAACATTTGTATTCCTGGCTACGCCAGTATTCTCACAACGTTCTGACTTTGTCTGGGGTATATCTAATATAGTCCCTATTTGTATTTCATGTACTATGCCTTAGTGCAGCTGTCTTATTCTGACAGTTTTCCAGTTATGGTTACCATCTTGGTCGTACGCATGTCCATCCATGATAATCGCCTACATGACACTGATATAGGGCCCTACATATTCCCAAAATGGTTTACTCAATACCCAGTGGATGGTTTGCCCCATTATTGAGAATATAGGCGTGTGCTATACCCACATCACTCCCACGGGGCGGGCCTACGAAATCTCTGCCAAACAACACCTAGGCCCATTTATGCATACCCATGATTCCCATACCTGACAACCCTCTACAGTACCCATTACACATGTCTAATGTGAGCGGTACTGAAGTGTGGAGACACTTATATGCACTCCCCACTCTCCGGATATCAGTTCGTACGTCATACATTCTATCAACACGTGTCATCACCCTTGCACCTGCTACTGTTGCATGTACAGCTATATTGTATTTGCTGAGGTCACTTATTTTGCGTCAATGTCGGTTGACACTACGTATGGATCAATTTTTGGGGTCCTGAAATGGACACCTATATGTATGTTTAAAGTGTAGAACTTGCTGGACTGTCACTTTCTGGCCAATGGTTTGGAAGGCAGCTGTTTATTCACCTTTTGTGCATGTCTGTTTGTCTACCCATATTAGCTATTACGTGGCCTATATGTACATATGTCATATCTACGGGACATATGTTTGTTGTGTATACATATATCCATGTACAATCCTCATTTCATAACTTGCTTTGGTTTACGTCTGTGGATTATGTGTATACACATATATCTATATCCATACCATACCTTTCCACTGTACAGATTGTCGCAGAGTGTACAGCTGGTTGACTCTTTATCTTTGGTGTGTTTTACATAAACCTGTGTCTATCTGGCAATGTAGTGGCATTTCATTTGAGACTTACAGTGGGAAATACTGGCAAGCAGTTCAGGTTACGAATGCATACCCTTAAGAGAATCCATGCTACTGACACACCCGTTATTCTA
The DNA here is from genome assembly GCF_019279795.1 of Protopterus annectens. Classification (NCBI taxonomy): domain Eukaryota; kingdom Metazoa; phylum Chordata; order Ceratodontiformes; family Protopteridae; genus Protopterus; species Protopterus annectens. The sequence goes on from NC_056729.1 coordinate 1,868,635,565, forward strand.
TCCACTTTCTATGTTTGTTCTGGCACATATCTGGGGTTTGTCCCTATTTGTACCAGTAGTTTGCATGCCTTTGTCCGGTTTCATATTTTACGGGGTTAACAGGTTTGAGCCATGTATATCTAATGTGGTGGAAACAGCATTCGTTTACTATGCTGTGAGCGGATCACACACGCACAGGCACACTTGCATTTCCTTATCATGGGTTACGCGCAGGCACACATGCATATCCTTATTGTGGGTTACATATGTTTACTAAGTCTTTGTGCTTACGTGGGCTTTATTACTTGTGACAGTACCAGTAAATTATCTGTAATCCGGTTAACGGACGTATGCGAAACACACGTTCACCTTTACATATTTAAATGTCTGTACAGCACAGAAGCATTCATTACACTTTAACATTATATGTGCTGTAGTCGTAGTTGAACTGGGACTGCATTCACATTGGTCGTATGCTGTAACCACTATACTTTTGGTGTTCTGACTCATTTATATGCATACCCATAGTACATAGCTACATTAACATATGCCTCACCGCTTCACTTACGACACAGGCATCCATTCTCCTGCTGGGAAAAATGCGGTACTACATGTTACACATTCCCTATTCCCTACTGCTCTGGACCCAGGTTGCATATTTAATCACTGCAGGGATATTCAGAACCCCAAGGCTTATAGTCCTGACACATACAGGTCTTTAATTGTCAGGGTGTTCATGTGGTGATCTGGGTTTAGGCTTGTCCGCCTGGTGAACGGAACTGCCCTGACCGTGTTCAAATGTCAGACAAAGCACATGGACAGGGTTTGTCCATTCTAAACATTTTATCTGTGTTTACAGACACAGGTGTTTGGGCACCTGTCAGCAGCTTATAATGTTGGAAATACATAATATGGGTGGGGGTGGTTACAATACATAATCCATGGTGAGTGGTGTTCCCATTCACATTTGACTATTTCCTGTATTCCTGTATTCATTCATACGAGGATTTTTATTTTGCACATGACTTAACTATGAATTAACTACAGGTATTCAGTAGTACAGTCAACATATGTGAGGGTTTGTTACAGTATAAATGTACAGGCCTCTGTAATACTCGGGGACTACCCCACATCCTTCACAACATTTCATGCTAATGTACATACTATTATTCTGTGAACTTTCGAAGTTTGTGAGAGCAGTAATTACATCCGTCCCTATTTGTCCACCCATCCTTTTAGGCTTTGTCCAGATTTTGTTGCGAGGTTAGGTTTAGGTTGAGAGGTGGTGTCGGTATGTGATTGAGTTGAATATATACTGTCGAAAATTCAGTGGGGAGTAGGGTTACCACCTGTTCCTCTTTGCGAGGGAAGTCCCACTTTGGACAGTTGTGCCATGCGATGACATCTAAGACATGGCAAATGTCCTGTGATTTTAAGACAAAAGTATATTTCTTATTTTCTTTACTAGTTGCATGATACAGGTATTTTGTATCTGGAACACATAACTATTATATGGGATTGCATAAACAATTCAACTGCTATGAAATAAGCTTTTATCTTGGCATACAAGTGTAATTCTGTCCTTTGCACTGGCCGGGGGTATGTTTTATCCTGCAAATTCTCACATTTCTACAATGGATGTCCCACCTTGGGCATCTGAACAGGTGGCAACCCTAATGGGGAGACCTGCATGGTGGACAGCTGTTCCATCCTGTGTAGTATGTTTTGCATGTCTGTCTAGAAACTGAACAGTACCATGACTAAACATACATGTTTTGTCCAGATGTGTACAGTACTAGACACCGTGGCGTGTAAACAACTCTGAGGTTTCAACAGGTTACTTATCCCACGCGGGATGTACACACATTTTGCCGAAACATGAACGCGCAGGCATTTGGATTTACATAACTGTGATGGGATGTTTACAAACGTGGGATACATATTTGCAATCCTGACACTGCCTAGGATGATACTTCCTACTACATATGGGGAATCCTCGCTATGTGTAGGTGTACGGCTGAACAAGGCTGGTAGCTGGATTTGGTGGACATTCGGACATGGGTGCGGGTTATGTGCTATACAGGGGTTGTTGCATATTGCATTTGCATGCATGGGTTCTGCTTTTGGATATCCCGGTTCTGCATATAGCATCCTATGTGTATGTGCCAGTTACGTTCCTGTTCATGTGTATAGCACATTTTAATATTCATATGTTTGTGTGTGTTTGGTATACAATTTGGACTGTCAGGTTTCTTTATGGTTGTTATATGGCCACAACTGCCCAGCTGTGTACTATGACTACCACTGTGGGACTGCTGGTGACCCTGCCCATGGGGCTAGACGTGTGTATTGGCGGCGCGATGACATGATGCGCTTCACTTCCATTGGGTATAACTACTTACAGTGCAGTACATTACGGACACATGATTTTAAATATCATTTGTTCCATGGATGGAAACTCATATTGTGTTGCGTGCATTTCTGTTTGGTTCTCCATTTTGTGTGGCCGGGAACTGTCTTGCATGCTTTGCATATGTTTCATTATCCACGGACACTGATAGATGCAATTACTATTGCAGACAGACTATAATATTCAGCAGTTTAGGTTGCTCATCGACAGCCGACATTGACACGCCTCCGGGCGCAGCTTAGTAACACCCCATGCACTCGCGCACGTGTCCTATGCACGTGGATGTGGTGGCAGTGCACCTTCATTAATATGCATATGGCGCTACTACACCATATATACACTGCACGGCCGGCGCAGGCCTTACACTGGCCTTGCGCCGAGCTTCATGAATCCAGGGGACAGACTATAACACATGAGATAAAACATATAACAGCAAAGTCATCTATGTGTAGAAGAGATGAAGAATGTCGTTTTACAAGTGACACTCATCACAAGGGTATACCTCAAACACCTCTCAACCTATCAGCACAAGAATTCTGGTCAAAGCCAACAATAATGGGGGGAACAAGGGATGGATGTCAGGAACAGATTTTAAATATCACTCTTATAAACTTAGAAGGTTGCTAGAATGTTTGTATTAGTATGCATTTTCTCAAGGGTATGAAGTCTGAAATGCAAACATTATCATTATTTAGTGCCTTCAGTCTTCAACAATTTATTAGAAAATTGCAAAATTTTGAGGAGCATTTAAAAAATCTGAGGTATAACTGGCCATTCTGCAAAATACTGGAGTGCTGAGAGATATGCAGTTCCAACAGCGAGTAAATATTACATCACCCATGGCTGTAACAATATATTTCTATAATGCTCAGAAAATAATCTTTAGTCATGGTGTAGTCTAGATACTGAAAGAAGCCTACCACAAAATAATATAAAAAGGAATCAGGAAACTATAAAAATGGGATGGGTGAAGGATGATACCATTCTGCTAGGCAGACTTACATGACCATCTGCATAAAATCACTTGGAAGAATAAATAAAAAGCAATGTTTTTTCTACAGAAGTTCAAGTAGCCCACTGATGACAACAAAATGCTGGCAGTATCTCCTGACAGGGACAGTAGATGGTGCAGTAATTAGCAAAGGCAGCAAGAAACGCAACATTAAAACAGATGAAGAATTCAAAGAACTGCAGATGCACTCACCCTGAATTTCATAATTAGCTGAAGACTTGACTAGTAATGTGTGTGACTTACTAGCATACACTACTGTTGATAATAAATCTGAATATATCACCTCTGTAAATATATTTACAAGATTAATATGCATTTAACAACTTTCACTGTCAACTTACAGACTTTATTTAATGATTCTGCAGAAAAGTGATGTATTTATAAGAGATAGTGACATACAAAAAAACAAATAAATGCACAAATAAAAGCAAAATGGAACAACTCCAAAATGGTTTAAAGTAGAGAAATACAAATAATGCAAACACTTATGTGCTGTAGAAGAAATATCAAATGGTTGAGTTACAAAAGATGAGTTGTATGTAAAACACATAGCAGGTGATAAAAAGGTTCCACTAAAAATGAAATGAATTAAAAGGACACAGCCGCTTTCCATTTTGAGACTCAACAGTAGGTTAATAGTCTCATAAAGAGTATGCACCACTTTCCGGTTCGAGACTACACACTATAACGAAAGCAGAAAGTCCTAATCAAGCAGAGAGGATGTGAAAATTACCAGACAATGCCGTACTGCTGTAAAATAGCTGGTTTGGAAGAAAATTTGCATTTTTTCCACTTCTTTCTGAGTTACTGTAGTCATAAAGGTGGTAAATAAGTACGTCAGTGGCTAAGCTCCAAACTTGCAGCAGTTTGCCCACTCGATCTCTTGTTTGTCCTGGGAGGGGGTGTCAATTTAGCACCGTTACTTGACATCTGTTCAACTGGGTGCACTGACAAAGGATTGCTTACTGAGTTGCTTATTTTAGTGGCTTTCCACCAAGTATGATTGCAAACAATAACACCTAATCATACACATTAGAAAAAAAATACTCAAATCTTCAGCATAAATGGCGAGGTAGGACAGGAAACAATTAGGAGATAAGTTACCAGCAAAGCAAACATTTTATGAGGAAGTGAAAAGACAAATTGTTGTTGTTCTGCCAATCAGGCACTTCAGGAGAGTGATCAGTGATTTTTTTTAACTATCCAAACAAATGGTTGGGCGGTAGTAGGCAGCCGTCAAGCAGTTGTGAGCACTACACAAATATAGTATGGCGGTCAAATTATCTCGATTAGCGTCTGCTCACTAAGCACATTACTAGTCACAGAGAAGACTGTAGAATAACTTGGCAGAGTAAAACATAACAGATAAACATTTGAACCTCATTCTGCACAGTTATAATTTCTACTTATGGAGTGAACTAACCAACTGATGAAGATGGGCGGTTTTTGATTACATTATGCAACCTTTCTTCCAGCTGCCCTTCACAAATAAAAAAAAATAATAAGTCATACACAGTCTGTTGCAGGATATAAATACCACAACTGACCTCTAAACAAGAGCAGTTCTTGGGCCAAGGAGAGGAACGCAGAATTGACGGGAACTCCGAATGCCAGAACCGGTGTTACTCTCCAACTAATCTCCCTTTAATCCGTGAGTGCAGAATTAAAAGAGAGGGTTCCAGTAGCAGCTAAAATTTCCAAATATCAGGAAAAAAGAAAGGAAAATACCTGTGACTGGTCCCTCTATTTATTGAGGGAAAACAAAAGAAAATAAAGTTGGGGGTGGAGTATTACACAAGTGGTGGCTCTGATTGGCTGCCACCACTTGCTTTATCAACCTCTTTTGAGATTGGATTTTCAGCTAAAACTTTAATGTGAACTTAATGTTAAATCATGCTGAATCATAACTATATAAGGTATATTACAAGTTAAATTATGATTTCAGCATGTTTTACATTAAGCACAACTATAAATCAGCACTAGAGTTTCTTGCGCTTGTGGAAGGCACTCGGGGGTAACAGCTTGCAATTCATATCTTCTCATGGCACCCTCAGGTGTAAGCACAGAGGTGCCATGAGAAGGTACTCAGGGTTAATGAGTTAAAGAAAGGTTACTGAGGAAGTCAAGGAAGTCATCAAAAGAAAGGAGGAGTGCAGGACAAAGTGGGACATGGAAAAGAAAGACTAGGCCAGGAAGGAATCAGGAAGGAATACTGGATGTCTAAGAAGGAAGCTAAGAATAGAGTTCTACCAGCTTCCAGAAAATGACCTCAGTACTTGACAAAAAAGAAACGGTCAGGTTGCAAGACAAACACAGAAAGATAAGGTCATACACCCTTCTACTCACCAGGCCCACCAGGCTCCAAGGTACATAGAAAAAGAAAAACATGGAAACTGATCTACGCCATGTCCAGACTGACCATTGGCAAAGCCTCCCACCATATCATTGCTTGCTATGGGATCCCCACTGAGTGCAATGAGAGAAACAGTCAGTATATCTGATGGTACAGGGAGGGCATTCAGCCAAACACAGGACGTATGGCTGATTTAACAGGATCCCAGTCATAAACACACTGTACAACAGAAGGCAGAGATTTCTGTCAAAACTAAGCAGGAGAGTGCTCAATGGAAAAAAAAAAATCCCACATTAGTATCAACAGACAAATAAGGAAACTAGTCAAGTCTGCAAAAGCTAAATAGGAGACTAAAATAGCCCTCTATGCAAAGGATAACTGTAAAGTATTTTTTAGTTAGGTCAGAAATCTTAAGGGAAACACTCAAAATCGTGCTGACTTGGCTGAAGAAGACAGTACATATTCAAGCAGAAGAGATAGGGCCGGATTCACGAAACCTCCGTGTAAGGCTTAATATGTCTTACTCAGAGGCTGCAGTTGAATGGTATGACGTCAGCATGTCATGCATATTCATGAGGGCATGCTGAATCATACCCTAGTCTAACATGGTCCGTGTTGGAAAGTAGAGGTCGTGTCTGAATGCTGAGTACTGCAAAGGGACATGCCCCCAGAAGAGTCAGAGTCCTGAAAGTAAACACCCACAAGTGAGTCTGCTGAAATGTCAAGGAACACAACACCAGACATCCCCACAGACTAAACCCTACTGGAAATGTGTAAAAAGTAGAAAAATAGCAGTTTCATTTTTTTTATAATTTACAAAATGTTTTCCTGCATTTGCGCTCGTTTGCGCAGGTATGCCCTTCGCTCAGCCACAGTTAGCAGACATTGAAAAGTATATAAGATCTAGATATGCAAATCAAGCCAAGTAGCAATAGTGTAGCAGTAGAGACGTCAGCCAAAGAGGAGGTTGTCACGGTTCAAGCCCCCACAACATCATTTTCCATTTTTATTTTAATAAGTATGAAACAATCCCCTGGCATATATATATATATATATATATATATATATATATATATATATATATATATATATATATATAAAACTATTATTTAAGTAAAATGTAATGAAATGGCCCATGTATTTGTGAACAAAACCGACATAATATATAAAAAAAGGATCAGAATTGCCCATAGCTGAGCAGCACTTTAACAAGCTTAATATGAGTGCCCGTAGGTGAGCAGCGCTTTAGCAAGCTGAAAATGAGTGCCAGTAGCTCAGCAGCAGGTCACCTAGCTCAATATGAGTGCTTATAGGTAAATAATGTGTTACCCAGCATAAGCCGTTTGCACGGAGCTGCGCAGAGCGCCAACCAGCTTACCGTCGGGCAACGTAATGCAAGCTGAAGCAAAGTCGCCTTTACACAGACACACCTCCTAGCCTGACTAGACAGTAGTAAAATAAAAAAGCAATGACAAGGGTCAAACCTGGGATACGTTGCACCATAGTCAAAGTACTGAACCACTAAGCCATGACAGTTGCTCTTAGAAATACAGTATTAGCATACATATAGGAATGAATGAAAATAGAACCATGACAAAGCAGATTTGCTGTAAGCTGATAAATATCCAAAATGGTCAATCACAGATAAGTGCGGGAAAACCAGCATATATAAGCCCCATAGGTGGGAATACACACCATAACTGATTGTGGTACCCATTTGCAGTCAAGATGGCAGGTGCAGGAGAGGGAAGTCGCTTTAGAGTACAAAGGAGGGGTGTTGAGGAGTCAAAATATATGGTTTGGCTCCTAGTCCATGATCATGAAGCACAACTCATGCAGGGCCAGGTTTAACGAGGAGCATACAAGGCTGAGGTGTGGAACCGGTTGGCACATGATCTCACCAGTGCCACAGGCATTCCAAAGACTGGTGAACAGGTCCGTCACCACCATGCGGACCTGAAGCGACGGAAGGAGGACCAACTGAACCATTGGATCCAGGAGGCCCGCCAAATGCCCATTGCCTCACTACTGAGTAAGTATCCATGTAAATAGGTATGTAAGAAATGCTATCATAGCCTATAGTATGGATAGATATGTTCCAATATTACTTCATTTATGTTACAGCTGCAGGTGTTCGTTCCACGAATCAGCAAGCCTATGCTGATAGGCTGGTGAGGTTGCGCCACCAAGCAGGTTAGTAATTATTTTGCTGGTATTGTTATAGAATATAAGTGAGACAGCTTGTAAAAGAGTTCAGTGTTGTAACCCAGTAATAAAGGTCAAATAAGCCTAGAAGAAAGATTCTGCAAGTATTGTAAGATTAGATAAGTGATGCAGCCTGGAAAAGAGTGTATTGCAATCCAGTAATAAAGATTAAACAAGTCTCAAATAGAGTTTCCACCTGTATTGTAATATCAGATAACTGCGTCAGCCTGAAAATGAGTGCTACACAATCAACAAAGGATAGACAAGTGTCGAATACATCCTTGTAAATTCTGTCAAATGAAATAAGTGAGTCAGCTGGAAAGGATTGTTGTAACCCAGTAATAAATGTTAATAAAGCCTAGAATTAAGTACCATCCTGAAATGTAAATATAAAATAAGTGAGAGAGTGGGAGAAAGAGAGTTTGAAGCTGCCAAGAAAGCTGTAATAAGTCTGGAATAAAAGTATACTGCAGTCACTACATAATGAAATGAATGAGACAGCCACAACCAAAGAGTGAAATGTTTTAAATAAAGTACAGAGCCTGGACTGTGTCTGTCCCACAATTTGGATATGTTGGTGTACCCTTGCATTATGGAGATAGTATGGTTGTATGAAATGCTGAACATCCACAGTTGTCTAGACCCATATAAATCAAATGTAGCAGGATGCTGTACCTGAATACAGCCAGATATGAACACATATGAATAAAAATGGAATGTATATTAATGTAGCAGTAACATCCCCATCACCAACATTCCTATGGTTACATACAGGAAACTGTACTAATACACATAGGGGATATATATCTGCATCTACTAGGAATGTACAGTATATGTATAGGTAGTTTAAGTTGTTAATGTAATATTTCTCCATTCTACCCTATTTTCACAAATTATGCCATTCCACACCAAACTGGGTATGTGTATTCACAATTAATTCCCATGGATATTTGTCATGTTGGTTCATACATCTCTGCATGTACATTGATGTATGTGCCCTGTTCACATATCCAAACCTGATGGCCTGTTGCCACCAATCAACCCTGCATGCTGTTGGAATGTGCACTGTTGTTCTAAATATGCATGTGTTATGCTTGCTGCTCAATGTTCGGAATTTATGGGTGTTTGGTTAATGGGAATACTGATGCATGCTGTTACAACTAATTTTGAATGGTGTTGTTTGTTACTAACCCAAAATGCCATACAATACTGCTAAACATAGGACAATAGGGAAGGCGGGTTCCAGAGGACCCACCTCTCCCATCTCAGCTGGTGAGTGCACCTGGCACCAGTGCCCAGGCCGGGACCTCCTCCTCCGGTGACCCACTGCCACCTTCAGGTGGAAGCGCTGCAGGGAATGGGGCTCGTCCCCCCTCTGCAAGCGTGGCCGGAGGAGAGCCTCCACTCACCATCCATAGGGTCCAGTCTGTGGTGCATAGTGAGATCAGGTGTTCCGTGACTGATCCCCTATGCCAGCCTGAGGTGAGAGTGGTGCAACTCACGGGTGTGCCTGCCCATCCTATCCAGTGCCCAGCACAGCCCCGGCTTGGGCTGTGAAGGCACAGTGGTGACTACCTATGGGTGGGGATCTCAGTTCTACTGTTGCCATCTGTGGGCTCATGGGC
>NC_056729.1:1868650148-1868671008 GCF_019279795.1 Protopterus annectens
ACAGGGTATGTGTGTGTACCTGGCAGGTAGGGGTATGGCATCAAAGACTAGGGTGGATTACCGTTGATACTGTAAATGTGCATTGCATTCATTGCATGGCATGACAATATTCTTCATCCATTAGCTTGATACATACCCCCAGTGTGAGGTTGTGCATTGTATCCCAAACAGTGTGCCGAGTGCTGGTGTATACTAGTTTGTTGTGTGGAGTGTGGCAGGCACTGTCAGACAGTTGTGGGCTGACCACTAATATGTGGTATTGAACATGTGTAACCCCTGATAGACAGACAGATGCTATATAAGGCAGTTAAGTGATATCAGTACATTAGAATATTAAGTGTGCCACATGACTTGCTCACATATATTTCTTTTCCTTCCAGGGTGATGGCACATCAGCGTAACCCACCTTATACAGCAGCAGAAGTGAAACATGTGCAGTGATGTTTTACCTTGTGATACTGTCACCCACCCTCAAACAGTATTGTGTATGTGTTGGATTGCAGGTGTGTGTGTGTTTGTATCTGCAGTACGGAGGAGTGTGCCTGTGCGCATGTGTGCCTGTGTTCATGTGTGCATGTGTGCCTGTGTGCATGTGTGCCTGTGTGCCTGTGTGCATGTGTACTGACATTGTGTTCACATTTGTAAACTGTGTTTCCTGTCTTCCTCTCACAGGTTCTGATGTTGCTCTGGTGGAGTGCAGTAGGGAACCTGAAGCCACTGCTGGGGATAGTGATAATGATGATACATTTGTAATAGCACAGGGAGGTGTGACAGGGTCTGTCGTTGGTCAGCCAGTCGACACTACACATCAGTCAACCCCATCAATGCGCACAGTCAACCTGCCGATACATCCATTGTCACCAATGTCCTTAGCTGAGGGACAGCATACAGTGGGCATTGACCAGGATAGTGTGGTATCATTGGCACATGCATCCCCTCACAGCAGCCATGGCCAGATTCCTGACATGGTACCACACAGGCAGATGTCCAGCGGTTCTCGTGGGAGCATCTGTGATCGTACTGCCCCTGTCAGATGCCAACGGAGGTATTTCAACCTCAGCTATGCTCCGGGCTGTAATGTAGGCACAGGCACGTATGGAACGGTACACCAGACAGGGTCTGAGGGAGCTTAGAGCACATAGCACCACTATGAATGACACTATGCATGACGTTGCGGCTGCCATCTGTAATATCAGCGAGGTCATTGATAGACGTTGGGGGGACACATTAGATCTCTTCCACAACTACATGTCCATAAGCCAGGACAGTGCAGGATGGTTGAGGCATCGACGTGGATGTATGCCAGCAACATCATCAGCTGGCAGTCATCGCAGACGGCAACAGACCCGCAGCTGCTCCCATAGTGCCAGTACCAACCCCAGCAATGCTGGGTCTGTGCTGTCATTAGACCGTCCTAGACGACCACGTGCACGTGGCTCTGGACAGTCCCAGCAGGGACATGTGTCCAGTCAACAACCCTCTACCTCTGATGACAGCACCCAGTCTGGTTTAGTACCTGATACTGTCTGAGGCACCCCTGCCAGGCACAGGTACCATGTCCGTGTCCAGAGACAGTGATCTGTATGACCTGGCAGGTACAGTGTGTGGCTGTCCACAAACACCTGTTTATGGTAGCCACATGGTGGAACTCTGTGCATGCATACACACACACATAATGCTAACACCTAGGGCTAACACATGCACACACACATCACATCAACATTGCCCCATGTTGTACTGTTGTCCCTCACTAACACACACACACATACATGTCGATTGGATGTGTCAATGGCAGACTCTGGCAAACCAAGTACACACCCTGTGCATATGGTGAAACTGTGTCACCTCCTGCCATCTGTAACACTGATGCAGGGACAGGATAGCATGGTGCTGATGCACAGGGTGACTACATAGCACTGTAGTAATGTTATCATGTTGTTAACAGTACAGTGTAATGATATTGTTGTGGGTATATCCGAGCATGCATGATGTATTAACATTATGATTGTAATTGTAGTTTTGCATACACCAGTGTTAATTCCAAATGTGTACTGTTTGCACATGTGCCACATGGCTGTTGTGTGTACCTGTGCCTGCATATGTCGGGGAGTGGACAGTACATGTGTGATGTTTGCAGCACAGAGTTGCAGGTGTACATTTGTGAACAAGGTGGAGTTGCATTCTCTGCATGTAGATGCTTAGTGTGCACATGGGAAGGGTGACATGCACCATGTGACACAGTAGTCATAGATTGTGGCTCTTATTGTTGGCCACTTTGTGTTGTACTACACATATGTTTCACCTGGGGTCACATGTATGTATGACATGGTTTGACAGTATGCTGTGGGTGATATGGTTTCCACATGTCAATGGTCTGTATTCTGGTGGTATACGCAACCTACATAGCCTGGCATTTAGGGGTCATTACATGGTGTCTCCTCAACTGATGCACAGATGTAGGAACCCGGTGTCAGTGATATCCCTGCAGTATTACACTATACCAGTAGCCATTCTTACTGAGCCCCACACATCCCTGGGAACAATACTCCTTGGCATATAGCAGTCTCACATACATGCCAACACACTACGGATATGGCCATCCATGACTGCAAATGCATACAGTGGCCTACAATGCATTCTACACATGACACACCTAACCACCACGAGGGTATCATACAGACAGATACCTGTTGTCCAAGCCATGCTGTATTGCTGTAACGCAACTGTAGCATTGTTATCAGCATGTACTTAACATAGTATTCCAACTGTACCATGTAGGTGGTAGCACCCATTATGTAGAACGGGTAATGGTGTGTACATGTGGACAAGTGATATCTTGTCTATCCTGTGATATTCACATTTCCAAAGGTATTCTGCTGTCCCTCGGTGTATCACTTAAGCAAGAAGGTGTCTGTATGCATATCGGCAACAGTTGCCATACACCTACACTGGATGTCCATCACTCACAGACTTTGCTGTGTTTTAACATGTCTGACATATACTGCAGACATGAACCCTCACCCACATTAATCTATCAAAGCTTTCATGGGTGTGTGTCACATAGTTGGCCTAGGACACAGATCACTGCAGTAGCCTGCATTGTCACCAACATACATGTATGGCCTAAGGTCTGGGAAGCTGCAGCACATGCTGGCAAAGGTAACAACTGTATTCATATGAGGCAGGCTTCACACATAGAGACTATTAAAGGCAACAGGTACATATCTGTATGTGGCACACACATACCTGATGTGTGCAATGAATTTACTGTTATAATAATATGTCATACAATAATACAAGCAAAACTCACAACACGTTAACAAACTGTGTGGCAAACACACACATGGCATGTGTAGGATTCAAATCCCTATCTAACTATGTTATAATACCTGAGAGCGATGCATTAGCACAGCACACTATTCCCATTACTGGATGATTTCCCTTCTCCTGCTGTATTTATAGGGTGCTGACATCATCAGCCTTTCCAAAGAGGAATGTACATATTTTAGTGTGTTATCCCAGTCTTCAAAAAGGCCATTCCTTTCAAAGAGAATTGCACACACACACACACACACACACACACACACACACACAGACAGCGCATTACTGGGTGGTTTCCTTTCTCTGTCTCTATTTCTAGTGTGGTGACATCATCAGCCTTTCCAAAGAGGAATGTACATGTTTAGTGTGCTTTCCCAGTCTTCAAAAAGGACACTCCTATCAAAGGGAATTGCATACACAGACACAACCCCCACACACAGTCAGCATTTGCAGGATTCAAACCCCTACCTAACTATACTATGATACTTGAGAGAGACACATTAGCGCTGCACGCTATTCGCATTTCTGTGCCGTTCCTTTTCTCTGTCTATATTTCTAGTGTGGTGACATCATCAGTCTTTCCAAAGAGGAATGTACATGTTTAGTGTGCTTTCCCAGTCTTCAAAAAGGACACTCTTTTCAAGGGGAATTGCACACACACACACAGTCAGCGATTGCAAGATTCAAACTCTTACCTAACTATGTTATGATACTTGAGAGAGATGCATTAGCGCAGCACGCTATTTGCATTACTGGGTGGTTTTCTTTATCCTGCTGTATTTCTAGGATGGTTACATCATCAGACTGGACATGGTAATGTGTGTACACTTTGTTTAATGCCATTCCAGGAATGGTCCATGTGGGTCGTCAGGTGTCAACAGCTGGAACATGAACTCAGAATCCTTACCTTGTGTGATCTATGTGTGGACACATTGACAGTCCTTCATATGTCAACACATATTTATGCACAGCTTGTTGGTGTTGTGGGTACTACATGTGTCTGGGATGTTGATCAAGGGCTATTCAAAGTGTATGTGAGACATGTGTAGCTGTGTTCAGTGATGTATGTCCTGGGTGGCTGCCTTGCAAACAGTCTAGCATGTTTGGGAACCATGATCTGCACATGAACATACCACAGTTAGTAGGGTTGTGTGTATGTCAGCTTCCAATAGCTCGGTTTATGACCTCAACCATGATGGACTCCATGGCCTTGCAGATCAGACTTCATAGGCATACTGGACTGTACTTCCCATGGTGTGTTGTGCACCAACACTTGTGTGGAGTGCCATTTGTTGCTGTAACACATTCAATGGTTCCACATCCTGTGTAGGGGGGAGGTTCAGCTGACTGTTCAGGTGCAGGATCTGTTGGTTCTGTAGTTTCTGCATGACACATATTGGGAATCAATGTAGTCCACTTGATGCCATGCTTTTAGCATTGGGGGTAGCTGTTCATCCATTCTACATGTTACATAGGTTTCATAGGTAGGTACTATATAAGCCTAGGCAAAGGTACCCTGGCTTTCGCCACCCAAGAAAATTATTTTCCTGTGCCACTGTCGAGCAGAGCCACAGAAGTGATCCCCGGGGTGAATTTCCTATCTCCAATCAGTCATCAAGTTTTTCTTGAACAGTGCTAATGAGGAGCTTTGTTTGATATAGAGAGGTAGTTTGTTCCAGAATATGGGAAGTCTCTGGGACAGGAATCTATCCCTCCAGCATGTTCTGTTTATTGTGGTGACAACGTTTAGGCCCCTAGAGCATGTAGCTCATAGGGATTGTGATTTCTTTAAGTGGAGCATGTCTGAAAGCTCTGGGTTTGAAATAGCTTTGTGTGTTAGGCAGAGATTGACTCTGTGTAGGCGATATGCAATGGAGTAAGGCTGCACTTATTTGAGACGGTCTGCATAGGGCATCTCTTTGAGGCCGGTAATACTCTTTGTGACGTATTTCTGTGGCCTTTCCAGTTGTTGTAGATGTCTTGTGAGGTACATATCAAAAAGGGCATTGTACTCAATGATGGGTCTAATGAGTGACGAGTAGAGAGGAACAATGACCTCTTTTCTCCTGGATGAGAAACCTTTTGTGATGTGGTTTGTCATATAGATGGATTTCCTGACTACTGTGGTGATGTGATTATCAAAGGAATGACTACTGTCTACCTGCATCCCAAGGTCTGTTATCACACTTTCGGTGTTAAGTAGACTACCACCTATGTGGTAGGTCATTAATACTGAGTTTTTACCAAAGGAATGACAATGCACTTTTTGGCATTGAGCTTGAGGCCATGGCTGTGACACCAGGCATTTGTCTCAGCAAGGTCCTTTTGTAATATGTCCACATCTTTTGGAGTTGTGATTATGGCTCCTAGTTTGCAGTCATCTGTGAACTTTGTTAGCCAAATACCTTCTGTATTGGCCTGTACTTCAGAGAAGTAGATACCAGACAGGAGAGGACCCAGGAGTGAACCCTGTGGTACTCCACTTGTCACTGGTCTGAAGCTGGATTTGGGGTCTGCTACTTGCACAGTGTGGGTTCTGTCAGTGAGCCAGTTGTCGACCCATCTTGTGACATAGAGATTAATATGTAGTTTAGTGAGTTTATCTATAATTCCAGAGTGGGGAATGGTGTCAAACGGCTTGGCAAGATCTGGATAGGCTGTGTGAACCACCTTACCCTCATCTATGGCTTTGGTGACTGCTTCAAAGACATCTATCAGGTTTAGCAGACATGATCTGCCTTTTACAAACCAGAACTGGGTGGGGTCCTGAGTTTGGAGATTACCAATGTCATTGTTTATAAGTTCCATGATGATACACTCCATAGCCTTGCAGACCAGGCTCCTTAGGCTAATGGGGTGGTAGTTTCCGGTGTCTGTGGTGGCTCCCGCTTTGTGGAGTGCGATAACTGTTGCTGTGCGCCATTCAGTGGACACATAGCCTGAGGTGAGGCTATCATTGAACATGGTACTTAGGTGGGGTGCCAGTTTGTTGTGTAGTTCATGTAGAACACAGCCTGGGATGTCATCAGGTCCCATGGATGCTGTGTTCTTGTCTTTGGATAGTGTGTTTTTTACCTGTGCAGCCATGATTACATGAACTTTGCATTCTTCTGGTATAGAGATGGGCCCTTTAGGGGATGACAGAGGGGTAAACCTAGCACTGAACCTATCTGCCAGGATGTTGGCAATATCCATTGTTTCTGCATATTTAGTGCCATTGTGCTGTAACTCAGAGCAGATGTGAGTGTTGCCATTGAGATTCTTGACTTAGCTATAGAATGCTTTGTGGTTTTGTCTTTAGAGTCAGTGGTGATTTTGTTTTCATGACTAGCTTTGGAGGATTTTATGAGGGATCTCGGCTTCTTACTGGAGCTGACCAGGGAGTTTTTCCAATCATGGGATTTTACTCTTTTTGCAACAGTTTCTTTCTTCTGTTGTACAGTTTGTGTATGGCAGGGG
The DNA here is from genome assembly GCF_019279795.1 of Protopterus annectens. Lineage (NCBI taxonomy): Eukaryota > Metazoa > Chordata > Ceratodontiformes > Protopteridae > Protopterus > Protopterus annectens. Next base: position 1,868,656,929 of record NC_056729.1, read on the forward strand.
ACCACCAGATTGGCTTCCTTTTTTTGGAGGATAGCATCTTGGTTCTGTTAGGGATTGCACGATCCATGCACTCATGTAAGTGCTTATAAAGTGCATTTGTGTAGGATTCAGCAGTCATACCTCTACTGTCCGTCAGCATGGGTGTCGTGAAGTTTGCCACTTCTGTCTTAAGAAGCGTGAAGTTGGCTTTGGGGAAATTTTTACTGTGGTTTCCCTAATGGGGGTGGGGTGGGATGTGGATGTCTAGGGTGATTAGCTTATGGTCGGATCTGACCAACGAGGAATTGACCTCTGGTGTGGAGCACCAGTTGCCCATGTTGGTTATAACCAGGTCTAGGAAATTGCTGCCCCTGGTGGGGGTGTGGATAAGTTGATCCATGGCATTGGAATATATGAATTCCAGAACACGTTGAGCACAACAGTTGGTACATGAGTAGTTTTCCCAGTTAATGGTAGGGTAGTTGAAATCACCCATTATTAGGGTGTTAGGTTGTACCCTAATATTTTCCAATGTATTATGAAATGAGGAGTGGGATTCCTGGGGCATGGTGGGGGATCTGTAGCAAGCTACAATTTGGATTGCAGTCTTGCCCAGAGTTAGTTGCACTTGGAAAATCTTGGATGCATTATGCTGAGCAACTAGCCTGGAGGTGTGCATATCCTTAATGAATATGGACACGCCTCCGCCTTTAGTGTTTCGGTCCAGGTTATGTGGCCAGAAGGTGTGGTATGAATTATAGCCTGGTAATGCAGGGGTACTCTCTGGAGCCTTGAACCAGGTCTCTGTCACTGCACAGATGTCAATGTTATCCATTTTAAGGAGTGCCTCAAGAGAGTGCATTTTGAGGTTTATACTTCTATCATTGAGTAGCAATACCCTCAGATTGTTCTTGCCTGTACCTGTTAGGGCAGTGAATTTGTCATTTGAACCTTGCCTAAAAAAGGCACTATAGGGGTGGCTAGAGCCTTAGCCAGTATCCAGAATCCCAGGGGGATAGGTGCAGGCCATCTCTGGCAAAGCATCGTGGCTTGTCGGTCATGTCATCCCAGGCAGACAAATACTGGATCCCTTTAGAATGACACCTGAAGCTTAGACAATTGTTGAGGTCAATCATTTTGTCCTTGTACTGTGGTATCATTCTGGGTGATGGCAGGATGGTACTCAGGGCTAGGGTCATACCTGCCTGGGCTACAAGATGGGACAGCTCCTCCATGTCCCTTTTCGTGTAGTCCAAGGAGGTACATCTGAAGTCATTCACACCAACATGGACACTGACAGAGTCATATTTGTACTTGTTGTGGAGTGATATCTCCTGGTATGATGATATGGACTATCGTCAGTGGGAGGTAGGTATGTATATATGGGCCTGTCTGTCAGGATGTCGGCATTGTCAGTCAGGTACAGTTGGCCCTGACTCATGACATATATGTGTGTACATTGCTATATATGACATAGCTGTCGGAGGTGTCATGATTCAGTCTGGACTCCTTCTCAGCTACTCTTTACAGAACACCAACAAACCTGAGCACTAGTCCCTGTTATACTCCTTTACACACTTAACACCCTACTGATCCTTTGTCATCTGGCTACAGAGTATGTCATCATAATATCCCAGCATGTCCAGGGGTGGGCTGTGTGTGTGTGCACTCTCCAGTCCAGCTGGTGAATATTGTGATATAGACACAATCCCACATCTGCCTCATGTAAACAGACAACACTCTCCTCCTCATGACAAACACAGATATATGTATGAGATACACCTATAGAGACATACAGGGTGCTGAACCCTCTCGACCCATGACTGCCATAGTCTATCAGGTGGTGGAGGTAACCACACACACCACATATCAGTCTCACATATCCTCTACCGACAGCACTCAAACCACATTATCACACATACACATACTCAGATGCTGTAAATGAACTCTGCCTAAGTAGCAGAGTCCTCCACAGCAGGCACACACACAACTGCTACCCCACTACAATACCCACATCTCATATAGTTCACAATGTCAGGGTGTCACACAGTCACTGGCCCTCATGCTGATCAACACACATAATAAATTTGTGATAGGCAACACTTATTGTCAGACACACTGACGTACCACTCATCAGCCCATACAAGGGAATAGTCACTTTGTGCTGTCTGTGGTGTGCCAGGATCTGCCACATATCACATGCAGTCAGGTCACTAAGAAGCAAGTACAGGACTGGCACCATCATTGTCCATGCTGGTGCATAAAACCTCAGACGTTACTCCCTGGACCACATGACATGGTACATGGAGGAACAGTGTCATCATGTATCCCAGGCCAGTATGACCCTGACCTTGTCTAGCATCTTACACCCACCAAGTATGGTGTCACAGTCTACAGACAATCATAGCACGTTTAACAGTTGGCTAACAGATTGGTGTCATTCATAGGGGATACAGTGTCTGTCAGCCTGTGGTGACATGCTCAACATACCATGTAGCTTCACTATGGACAGCTTGCATCTGTCACCCTTGGACCTTCAAATGCTGGCTAAGGCTCTTGCTACCACCATACTGCATTTGTTGAGCAGGGCTCAAAAGACAAACCCACCTCCATAGACATTACAGGTTAAATAACACTAAGGGTAATGCTGCTCAACACCAGATGTGTTGCCCTCATATTGCGGCCACTCAGGACTCCCCTCAGTATGGGGGATAGCAATATATGTGCACTAACAGACGCCTAGTTCAGGGTCACATATGCACAATAGCACTACCAGGTTATGTTTCATACCATGCTTTCTGACCACAGGACTTGGAACGGACTACACAACTAGGGGGTGTATCCATATACATCACAGATGCACACACCTCCGGGTTAGTGGCACTGCACTAAGCATCACAGACCATACATTTACAACTACCATTGTGCAAAACTGCCTTTCTGTTTTTTTTCGTACTACAGACCACCCTCCCATACTCAGGAACCACACTTGGCTTTCCTGGGAACATTGGAGGATATGATGGTCTCCACAAACACCATTATATTGTGTGACATCAGGTACACAAATTTTGAGTGTGGATACTACTCAAGCTCCAACAACCTCACCCCACAGTCGCTACAATTTGTACATTCATATGCTATGGCTCAACCAGTCACCACAGCCACAAGGGTGAATACATATTGGACCTGCTCATCACCAACATGGGGACTCTATGTTCCACACCAGTCATATACCCATCAATGGTAAGGTCGGAACATACATCTATCTCACTGGACATACATATACACTCCACACACCCATCCTGGGTAATCTGGTTGAACTTCTGATGAGCCAACATCTCACTTCACCAAAGCAAGGTGGTATCCTTCAGAGACCCTGACACAGTGGCAAATACAGCTCCGACTGCTGAATCCTTTACATACACATGCTATGGACTCCTACTGGACTGCATGGATTGTGCTACCCCAAATGACAACACGACTCACTCCTCCAATGGCAGGGGACCTGTCTGGTAGACCCCAGCCATTAATAAGCTGTACAATGTCAGGAGGAAGCTACTACATGATAGAGCACAATCCCAGATGGGGAAAGCATCTGTGATCTATACTAGCAGACAGCTAAGATCAGTCATGTACTTATCTAAGGTCTTCTTCTCACGGACAATTGCACCAGACATGTAGGACTTTCACAAGGCCTTCGTCAGTTATGTCAGGAACCTGGGTGGACACTCACTGATATGCTGTGAGTTACTGCATACTGACTACACTTACCCTGAATCCCACTGCCATAGCCAACATCCTGGCAAACAGGTTCAGTGCAGATGTCTCCCCCCATCCCTCCTAGGGAGCAACTATCCATCCCAACAGAGTATAACCTCCCTGACACCACACAGTAACAGGTGAGTGCTGCCCTCCCCAAAGCATACATTACAACATCAATGGGACCAGTTGGTGTCCCGGCCTGCATCTTACATGAGCTTCATGACAGATGTAACCCTCACATTACATCAATGTGCAATATCAGAGTTACTACAGGATATGTACCCATGGAATGGTGTACAGCAACAGTGGTCCCACTCCACAGAGTTGGTGCCACACCGGACCACAGACAGTATTGCCCTATGAGCCTAACTAGCCTGTTATGCAAAGCTATGGAGCGTATTGTCATGGGACTCTTACACATAGACATCAGGAACCTACAGACACTGTGTCCTACACATTTTGGCATTGTTGTGGCCAGATCTTGCCTCTTGAACATGTTTGTATTCTGTAGATGGTTGACAGGTCCATCGACATAGGAACAGTTGTACATGCATCCTACCTGCAACGTGCTAAACACTTCCACACAATAATCCACTGGGCCATTATGCATAGGCTCACCAGCATCGATATGGACACTATCTCACATGATGGATTGCTACCTGGATCAGGGATAGCACCCACATGGTCAAAATTGCAGGTGCCATGTCTGACTATACACCAGTTACACATGTCATCCCACATGGCTCGGTCCTGGGACCTCTCTTGTTCAGTATATATTTGTCTGACGTACAGGCTACCACAGGGGGAATATGGCTGACCTTGTTCACACTTGACTGCAAACTGGGTGCCATACTCACCTCTCCAGCTGCCACATGCATACTCCAACAGGGTGACACAGAGATGGATGACTGGTGCCTGAGCCATGGCCTACAGCTAAATGCCATTAGTTGCATAGTCACCCCTTTGGGGATAACAACATGCCCACACAGTACCACAAAGGTAGTACACCATTACATATGGTAGGAGTTGTTAGGTGATTGTGGACATGACTTGTTTGTAGTGTCGCCTTTGACATTCACATTGCCACAGTGGTTGGACAGACCTTCTATATAAGCAACCTTATCCCATATGGTTTCACATGTAGATCGAGTGATGTCATTGTGCCCCTATACTAATCACAACCATGCTTGGTTACTATGACACCTTTGGGGTGTACCTTACCCAACACCTGCAGCAACTGTACTGGCCACAGATACCCAAGCAACAGCCACCCCTCAACAATACCCACAAATCACATAGCTCACAAAATCAGTGTACCTCACAGTCACAGCCCTTAAGGCCAAACAACACACCAAATACACTTGTTATAGGGGACTCAATTGTCTGGTACACTGACGTCCCACTCAACAGACTGAACAAGGAGATGGTCACTGTAAGCTGCCTGTCGGGTGCCAGGATCCACCACATAACACAAGCACTCAGGTCACTCCAAAGCCAGGACAAGTATGACTCCGTCATTGTCCATGCTGGTGTGAATGACATGAGACGTACCTCCCTGGACTACAAGGAAAGAGACATAGAGGAGCTCTCTGATCCTGTAGCCCAGGCTGGTATGACCCTGACCTTGGGTAGCATCTTGCCCTCACCAACAATGATGCCACAGTATACAGACAATATGATCAGTTTCAACAATTGTCTAAAGTATTGGTGTCATTCAAAGGGGATCCAGTGCCTGTTAGCCTGGGATGACATGTCCAACAAGCCACGTTGCTTCACTAGGGACGGCTTGCACCTGTCACCCTTAGGCTTTCATATACTGCCCATGGCTCTTGCCACCCCCATAGTGCCTTTTTTAGGCAAGGCTCAGAGGACAAACCCACCTCCATAGACAACCCAAGGATACAAACTCTAAAGTTAATGCTACTCAATGCCAGACGTCTACACCTCAAGATGCACGCACTCGAGGCTCTCCTCAGTATGGAGAACATCAATGTCTGTGCAGTAACAGAAACCTGGTTCAAGGCTCCTGAGAGCACACTGGCACTACCAGGTTATAACTCAGAGCATGCATTTCAAACACAAAACTCAGACCAGAGCACAAAAGGAGGAGTAGTATCTATATTCATCAGAGATACCTACACCTCCAGGTTAGTGGCACTGCACGAAGCATCAGAAACCATCCATGTGCAACTAACAGCGGGCAACACTGCCTTTCAGTTTGTAGCCTGCTACAGAACACCCTCCCTATTACAGGAACCCCACTTGGCATTCCTGAGAACACTGGAGAATATCAAGGTCTCTCCAAAAACTATGTTATTGGGTGACTTCAACTACCCAAACATTGACTGGGACAACTACGCAGGCCCAAACACACTCGCCCAATGGTTCCTTGACGTTATAAACTGTAATGCAATGGAACAACTGGTCACCACTCCCACAAGAGGGAACAACATATTGGACCTGGTCATCACCAACATGGGGACTCTATGTTCCACACCAGAGGTAAACCCCTCATTGGTAAGATCAGACCATAAACAAATTTCCATGGACATCCATATCCCATCCCCACCCCCAGCCAAGGAAATCACTGTAAAGAATTTCTCAAAAGCCAACTTTGCACTTCTCAAGACTGAGGTGGAATCCTTCAAAGCCCACAGGCCAGAGGTTAATACAGCCCAAACCACAGCATTCTTTACAAATGCATTCTATGAGCACCTGCAGGAAAACATGGCTCGTGCTATCCAAAATAAAATGAAGTTTAACTCCTCCAAAAGCAGAAGACCTGTGTGGTGGACCCCAAACATAAATAAGCTATATAACAGAAGGAGGAAGCTACTACATGACAGAGCAAAATCCCAAAAAGGGAAGGCATCTCTGATCAGTATTAGCAAGAAACTTCGATCCCTCATGAAATCATCAAAGGCCAGTTTCAGAAGGGAAGTTGCCCTAGACACTAGCCCTTCTTTAGTTATGTCCGGGATATGGGTAGAAACTCCCAGATATGCTCTGATTTGTTGCATAATGGTACAAATTATACCAAACCTACAGACATAGCCAACATCCTGGCAGACAGATTCAGCACACACTTCTCCCCCCCTTCACCCCCAAAGGAACAAATGCCTATCCCAACTGAAGGTAACCTCCCTGACATCACAGATGCACAGGTGAAAGCTGCCCTCTCCAAAGCAAAAAACACAGCAGCTATGGGACTGGACAGTGTCCCAGGCTGTGTCTTACACAAGCTCCAAGGTGAACTGAACACTCACATTAAGTCACTGTTCAAACTTAGCCTTACTACAGGATATGTACCCAAATAATGGTGTACAGCTACAGTGGTTCCACTCCACAAAGGTGGTGCCACAACAGACCCTGGGAACTATCGCCCCATATACCTTACTAGTCTGGTCTGTAAAGCAATGGAGCGTATTATCATGGAACTCATAAACAAAGACATTGGGAGCCTCCAGACACTGGACCCTACCCAATTCAGCTTTGTTAAGGGCAGATCTTGCCTCTTAAACCTAGTTGATTTCTTTGAACCAGTTACCAAGGCTATAGATGAGGGCAAGGTTGTCCACACAGCCTACCAGGACCTCACAAAAGCCTTTGACACAATACCCCACTCAGGCATCATAAATAGATTTACCAGCTTAAATATCAACCCGTATATCACAAGATGGGTTGCAAACTGGCTCAGGGATAGAACCCACATGGTCAGAATCACAGGTGCCATGTCCGAATCAAAACCAGTTACAAGTTGCATCCCACAGGGCTCAGTTCTGAGACCTCTGTTGTTTGGTATATACTTCTCTGAGGGTCAGGCTAACTCGGGGGGATTATGGCTGACAACGTTCGCAGATGACTGCAAAATGGGGGCCATACTTGACTCTCCAGCTGACACAAGCATCCTCCAAAAGGGTCTCACAGAGATGGATGTTTGGTGACAGAGCCACAGCCTCAAGCTACATGCTACAAAGTGCATAGTCATCCCCTTTGGGGAAAACAAGGTGCACACAAATTACCACATAGGTGGTAATCCATTACGTACAGAAGTAGTAATTTGAGATTTGGTGACCAATGTAGATAGTAATCTCTCCTTTGATAATCACATTGGCAAAGTGGTTAGGAAGACCTTCTATATAGGCCACCTTATCACAAAAGGGTTTGCATCTCGATCAAGAGAGGTCATTGTGGCCCTCTACTCATCAGTCATCAGCCCCATACTTGAATACAATGCCCCTTTTGGGATGTACCTTACCCGACACCTGCAGCAACTGGAGAGACCCCAAAAGTACCTCTCCAAGAGGATCATGGGCTACTAACAGATGTCATATGCAGCTCAACTAAAGAAACTCCAGCTCTACTCAGTTGCTTACCGCCTACTCAGAGGCGATCTATGCCTGACATACAAAGCCATGTCAAACCCAGGATTAATGGACATGCTCCACCTCAGAAATCCAAGTCCCTTAGAGATACACACTCCAGGGACTTGAACCTCAGCACACGGATAAAAAGGACATGCTGGAGGGACAGATTCATTTTGCAGAGGCTCCCCTCACTCTGGAATAGAATCCCAATTCATGTTAGACATAGCCCCTTGCTGACCCTCTTCAAGCCAAATCTGGACGCATGGATGGGAAATCGCTAATTCACACCTGGGATCTCTTCTGTGTCTCTGATAGACAGAGGCACAGCAAACTAATCTTAAACGGTACCTTCTGTGACCTACTTTACAGAGGTACAGTAGGCTAATCTAATAGGTAGGCGGAAACCAAATACACTCTGGTTAGGCTTATACATGGCCTAGGGCAGATACCCTGGTATCTACCTATGAACCTATAAGTTCCGCACCAAGCAGATGTAGGGACTCACACGGATGACCTGCACAGTTCAGACGCAGTAACTCCAGCACTACTCAGTCACTTACCACCTACTTGGATACGATGTGTGCCTGTTGTTTGCAGTAATACCCAACCCAGATTTAATGGACATGCTCCACCTCAGGATATCCAACTCCCTTGTAGCTACACACTCCAGGGACATAAACCTCAGCACAGATGTTAATAGGACATACTGGAGGGACAGATTCTTATCCCAGGGCCTCCACTCACTCCAGATTGGGATCACAGTTTCACATAGGCAGAGCCACCCACTAACCACCTACAGGCGACATCTTGACAGCTGTATGGGTAATCATATGTTTACTCATGGGTTATCTTCTGTGTCCCTGCTAGACAGAGGCACACTAGCCTAAACATACATGGCCTATCTTGTGTGAACTACTATTCACTGGCACAGTGTAGTAATCTGAGAGGGCTGCAAATGTCAAACACACTCTGGCTAGGCTTGTACATACCCTAGGGCAGATAGGCTAGTATCAACCTCTGAATGAACCTATGCTTCTGCTCGGGATGCACAATACTTATTGCTGAAACTGTTTGCAGGTGTTTATCGTCTTTGCTTTCACAGTTTCTACAAATAACTTAGGTATCTGCAGAACATGTTTGATCATGACAGGGTTCCACTATATTATATAAGTGTCTGTTGTCATGTAACTGTGTGCACAGGGCGGATTGCTAGATAAGTGACAGGTTCCTGGTTTAACACATGCAACTGCCAGATATGTGTGGCTCACTGCTGTACTCAGACATGGCCTAAGTGTGTGAGCATGCCCAGTTTAGGCTTTCCATGTTTTGTTGCCTGACATATGTCTCATTTATTCAAGTGTGTGAGCATGCCCAGTGTGACCTTTCAGTATGTTGCAATCTGACGACCACTACATTTGTGTTTGTGTGTGAACATGACCAATATTAACATTTATACTGTGTGTGTTGGAAGTAAAGTTCTGTTCTTACTGCAGGACTCACCTTTGTGTCATAACTCAACAGGGATTATGCTGTGCCTGCAGGTTTCCCATGTGATACTTTGCATAGACTTATCAACATTCCTTCATACTGACTGAATAGTGCACTACTGTCATGGTTTAGTGGTTCAGTACATTAACTATGGTGCACAGTATCCTGGGTTCGAGGCCCATCACTGCTTTATATTTACATACTGAGCAGACCAGACTGCTTAAGGGGCAGTTAAGCAAATATGAGCATGTTGGCTTTTGTTCAGCTATGCCCTACTTAGACCAGGCTTGTCCAACCTTGCTGTATATTCACCAACTTTGATGGACAATGGCCAATATTACTCGACATTGACCACAGTTGTACTAGTTGGTGTGTGCGATTCTGTTTGCATATACTACATGGTGGTAAATGCTGTTTAGCAGTACCTTCAATTGCTTAACACATGGCAATCATGCCTCAGGTGGTGCTGCAGGGCTGCCTATGTCGGATGCACATACTACACTCCCTGTACATGTTTGAAGCAGGTAGTGTCAACTTAGGCATCCCTTTTACTATATGTGAGGGTCAGAGAGAGGTATCATTTCCAGGGTTCCTACCGAGCCAGTGTATGTGCTATGTGTTGCCTCTTTGCCAAGGCTAAAGCATACTGGGCACGCCTCCTTCTGCCTACTGGGGCAGGCTCAGGTTGTTCCTCCTCCAAGTCACGCTCTGCCTGTGATGACTTTGGCAATGGTGGGTGGCTGTTTGGGCCAGGCCTATGCTGGTCCTGCTGCAGCTGTTTTCGCAGGATCATATTATGTAGCATAGCACATACCATGACAATACTGCAAGGCTCCACCAGATGTGTCCAGGCACCAGAACCGTGACTTGAGCAGCCCAAACACACGCTCGATTACATTTCGTGTTTGTGTGTGTGCCTCATTATGGCGTTCCTGTTCAGGTGTGTGTGCATTTTTGATGGGTGTCATCAGCCACAGCTCCAGTGCATAGCCAGCATCTCCCACTAGGTGACCATGTGGGATGTCCCCATTGGCAAATGTCTGGTACAGCTGTGTCAGATGCCAGATATGGGAATCGTGGTAGCTTCCAGGGTAGCCAGCACACACATTCATTATAATGCCCTGGGCATCACACACGATCTGGCAGTTGATGGAGGGAAGGCCTTGCAGTTAATGTAGGCCCTACCCCACTCACCAGCTGGTGCTTTGATGCGTATGTGCGTGCAGTCTATTGCACACACTACCTCAGGGTATTCCGCTATTTGCTGGAAGAGACGCATATTGCTGGCCAATACCTCATGGGAATTGGGGAAATATACATGATCACCAGCATGTGTTGACATGGCATCCAGGAACTGGTGCGGTACCCTGGATGCTGATACCTGTGATATCCCCATCATATCACCAGTTGGACTCTGGAAGGTACCTGTTGCTAGCATTCGTAGGCCAACACATACCTTGGTTTCCACTGGAATGGGTTCCCCTCTGTTGGTTCTGTGTGTGAGGCATGGCCTGCACAGCTCAACAATTTGCTGCATGAGGTCTCTGTCCACTCTATAGCGCTCCACTATCTCCAGCTCATGTAGCCCCTGGTAGGTTACCCTGGGCCTGTACACTCTTCTCCGTCTCCTCACTGGGGATTGGTTGGCAGCATTCCCATTGTCACCACCCTCAGCATGTTGCATATGTCGGTTTATGACAGCAATGGCAGCCCCTAACATTTCTTTGTCTCAGTTAAGCCTTTTCAGTATTCACTTCTCTTAGCTTACTGCAGTGCTGCAGTGTCTCTGAGGAATACATGGTGAAAAGTTGTTTGCAGAGTTTTAAGTGCTGGGCTGGGCTGGTTTACTGCCTGTGTAATTGCCTGATTCTGATTATTTCCACCTGCTAGCTCTGCTGACTCTCCCTGGTTAACTTCCTACTGTATGTTGTGCTTCCTTTTCCCTTTCCATTTCCTCAGGGGGGCAGCGCCATGCACACTAGTGCAAACATGCACACACATGCTAACATGCGTGCACACAGACTTAGCCGGAGTTACAGTAGCTAATTCCTGCTTAAACGTGCGCACACGAGCGCAAAGGCGCTTACAAGACTTTAAACTGCCTTAAACATGCTTAAACACGTGCACACAAGCGCAAATGTGCTAACACAGATTTAAAAAACATTACACATGCTAACTTCTGCTTACACACGCACACACTGTCTTACTCGGGTTTATAGGTGCGCACATGCACGCATATACGTTGCAAGCATTTTACAAGAAACTTTGGTGATACCCACAGTGTGCACCTTCTATTTCTTGACTTTAGCTAGGATACCTACTGACACACCTCTTCCAGTGATGAGCAACTGACAGTTAACACATGCCACTCTGCTCCAATGGGATTAGCTTCTGTCATACATACCCCCCTCATGATGTCACCTTTATCCTACTCTGTTACTCCCCTTATCCTAGTCTTACACTACACTGACTGTGCTCATTTGTTATGTAGACTTGGGATTCACTATCCTTACCCTCATTTGCATGGGATTGCCTACTAATGCTTGGTTACATCTCTTAGACTGGGTGCCCCCCTTAGCAACCCCTACTCAGTAGAGATGTTGTCTTCAGCCTGCCATTGCCTTGCATTGTATTTTACAAGTACCCATAAAATCCACATTTATGGGTTTTAATTATTAGTTTTCTGTTTTTTAGAGTGCATCCCGTTTGCACGGCGCTGCGCTATGCTTAAACATCGCAAATCGGAAAAAAAAATTTTATTTAATTTTTCTTAATTTTGCATCAGGAAACATGGCCAATGGCCATATATGTGTCCATTGGCATGCTTCGTCTACTAGATGCATCCTTTATTTGAAGCTGTCACGGCTCCGTTTTGCTATTTGCGGAATGGTACTCAGTTGTCAACTGAGTACAGTTCTGCAGATAACACTACTCTTACTCGGACAGGTTCGGGTTTCCTGGATCGCACATCTACCTCATTTGCATGTCTTTTGGCTGCAATTGAGGTAATTTGCATATCCGAGCCCTGTCCGTGTAGGAGTAGTCTTAGGAGCTCTCTTACACACCCCTACAGGCTGTTCCTGGATCGCTCGTCAGACATGATGGCTGCATGGAGTCTTACTCTACTCTTAGACTCTGTGCAAGCCATCGTGAATCCAGCCGATAGTAAACTTGCTGGCCTTTACATTCATTGAAAATTTCATCCATTTATCACCTCCGGTTACTTCTGATGAAATTCCCCCTATGATTCCATTTTCTGATATCACAAAAGAAGAAATTGTCACAGCACTCTCTAAAGTAAGAGACACAGCATCTATAAACCCTGATAGAATCCCAGGGTGCCTAGTAAATAGCTCAGGCATGACCTAGTACACCAATTCAGTTCTATATTTAACAACAGTCTTCATTCAGGCTTTGCTCTAGTAGAGTGGAGGACAGCAACAGTCATCCCTTTGCACATGTGTGGGCTATCAATATACCCAGGAAACTACTGACCCATAAGTCTTAGAATGTTATGCAAGGAGACTCATGAAGCTGAAAACCCTTTTTTTAAAGTCAACTTCACCTGAAAGGGCAAATGGTATAGGGGTTAAGGCATATGCCTTTCAACCACACCGTGCAAGGTTTTATTCTCGCCACTGGAAAGCACTTTACAGATATGAAGATTCAGGGGGTTTTTTGCCTGAGAGATAAAGAGACCAGATAGCGAAGCAGTTAAGGTGTTCACCTCCCATGCACAAGGTCGAAGGTGTGATCCTGACCTCGGGCCAATGCATTATCTCCGGCCTTTGCATTATCTACTTTTGCTTCTGTGGGGGTCTTTCCCCCAAATCATGCTGAATGTTACCATCTGAAACACACCCATTAATGGAAGACAATTAAAAGAGGAGAATGAACAAGAAAGTACTCAGCACTCAAATACCCCAAGACAAGTAGAGGAGGAAACAGACTTAGATGAAGAAGATCGGCAGCAACTCCAAACAGCATGTGGGATGACTGCAAAACAGATATGTGGCCAAGCAAACTATAGAAATAAGGTACTTAAAGAAAGGTTACTGAGGAAGTCACGGAAGTCATCAAAAGAAAGGAGGAGTGCAGGACAAAGTGGGACATGGAAAAGAAAGACTAGGCTGGGAAGTAATCAGGAAGGAATACTGGATGGCTAAGAAGGAAGCTAAGAATAGAGTTCTACCAGCTTCCAGAAAATGACCTCAGTACTTGACAAAAATGAAACTGTCAGGTTGCAAGACAAACACAAGAAGATAAAGTCATACACCCTTCTACTCACCAGGCCCACCAGGCACCAAGGTACACAGAAAAAGAAAAACATGGAAACTGATCTACGCCATGTCCACACTGACCATTGGGAAAGTCTCCCACCATATCATTGCTAGCTACAGCATCCCCACTGAGTACAATGAGAGAAACACTCAGTATACCGGAAGGTACAGGGAGGGCATTCAGCCCAACACAGCACATATGGC
>NC_056729.1:1868671508-1868700929 GCF_019279795.1 Protopterus annectens
CATGGCTACCGAGTAGGGGTTGCTATGGTGGGGAACCCAGTCTAAGAGATGTAACCAAGGATTAGTAGACAATCCTATGCAAATGAGGGTAAAGATAGTGAATCCTAAGTCTATATAGCAAATGAGCACAGTCAGTGTAGTGTAAGACTAGGATAAGGGGAGTAACAGAGTAGGATATAGGTGACATCATGAGGGGAGTATGTATGACAAAAGCTAATTTCATTAGAGCAGAGTGGCATGTGTTAGCTGTCAGTTGCTCATCACTGGAAGAGGTGTGTCAGCAGGTAACCTAGCTAAAGTCAAGAAATAGAAGGTGCACACTGTGGGTATCACCAAAGTTTCTTGTAAAATACTTGCAACATGTATGCATGTGTGTGCGTGCCTGTAAACCCGAGTAAAACAGTGTGTGCTTGTTTAAGCAGAAGTTAGCATGTGTACTATTGTTGTAAGCTGTGTTAGCACATTTGTGCTTGTGTGCACACGTGTAAGCATATTTAAGGCAGTTTAAAGTCTTGTAAGTGGCTTTGCATGCGTGTGCGTGCGGTTAAGCATGAATTAGCAAGTGTTAGGCAGTGTAAGCCTGTGTGCACGCATTTAAGCAGGAATTAACTAGCGTAACTCCGTCTAAGCCTTTGTGCACACGTGTTAGCACATGTGAGTGTGTTTGCGCTTGTGTGCACGGCGCTGCCCCCCTGAGGAAATGGAAAGGGAAAAGGAAGCACAACAAACAGTAAGAAGTTAACCAGGGAGAGTCAGCAGAGCTAGCAGGTGGAAATAATCAGAGTCAGTCAATTACACAGGCAGTAAACCAGCCCATCCCAGCACTTAAAACTCTGCAAACAACTTTTCACCATGTATTCCTCAGAGACACTGCAACACTGCAGTAAGCTAAGAGAAGTGAATACTGAAAAGGCTTAAGTGAGACAAAGAAGAAATGTTAGTGGCTGCCATTGCTGTCATAAACCGACATATGCAACATGCTGAGGGTGGTGACAATGGGAATGCTACTGACCAACCCCCAGTGAGGAGATGGAGAAGAGTGTACAGGCCCAGGGTAACCTGCCAGGGGCTACATGAGCTGGAGATAGTGGAGTGCTATAGAGTGGACAGAGACCTCATGCAGCAAATTGGTGAGCTGTGCAGGCCACGCCTCACACACAGAACCAACAGAGGGGAACCCATCCCAGTGGAAACCAAGGTATGTGTTGGCCTAAGAATACTCGCAACAGGTACCTTCCAGAGACCAACTGGTGATATGATGGGGATATCACAGGCATCAGCATCCAGGGTACTGCACCAGTTCCTGGATGCTATGTCAGCACATGTCGGTGATCATGTATATTTCCCCAATTCCTGTGAGGTATTGGCCAGCAATATGCATCTCTTCCAGCAAACAGCAGGATACCCTGAGGTAGTGGGTGCAATAGACTGCATGAACATACACATCAAAGCACCAGCTGGTGAGCGGGGTAGGGCCTACATAAACCGCAAGGGCTTCCCCTCCATCAACTGCCAGGTTATGTGTGATGCCCAGGGCATAATAATGAATGTGTGTGCTGGCTGCCCTGGAAGCTACAACGATTCCCATATCTGGCATCTGACACAGCTGTACCAGACATTTGCTAATGGGGACATCCCACACGGTCACCTAGTGGGGGATGCTGGCTATGCACTGGAGCCGTGGCTGATGACACCCATCAGAAACAAACACACATCTGAACAGGAATGCCATAATGAGGCACACGCCCAAACACGAAATGTAATCGAGCGTGTGTCTGGGCTGCTCAAGTCACAGTTCTGGTGCCTGAACACATCTGGTGGAGCCTTGCAGTACTCACCAACTACATGTACCCAAATTGTCATGGTATGTGCTATGCTACATAATATGATCCTGCGAAAACAGCTGCAGCAGGACCAACATAGGCTTGGCCCAAACAGCCCCCCACCATTGCCAAGGTCATCACAGGCAGAGCGTGACTCGGAGGAGGAACAACCTAAGCCTGCCCCAGTAGGCAGAAGGAGGCATGCCCAGTATGCTTTGGCCTTGGCAAAGAGGCAACGCATAGCACATACACTGGCTCAGTAGGAACCCTGGAAATGATACCTCTCTCTGACCCACACATATAGTAAAAGGGATGCCTAAGTTGACACTACCTGCTTCAAACATGTACAGGGAGTGTAGTATGTGCATCCAACATAGGCAGCCCTGCAGCACCACCTGAGGCATGATTGCCATGTGTTAAGCAATTTAAGGTATTGCTAAACAGCATTTACCACCACGTAGTATATGCAAACAGAATTGCACACACCAACTAGTACAACTGTGGTCAATGTCGAGTAATATTGGGCAATGTCCTTCAAAGTTGGTGAATATACAGCAATGTGGGACAAGCCTGGTCTAAGTAGGGCATAGCAGAACAAAAGCCAACATGCTCATATTTGCTTAACTGGCCCTTAAGCAGTCTGGTCTGCTCAGTAGGAAAATATAAGCAGTGATGGGCCTCGAACCCAGGATACTGTGCACCATAGTTAAAGTAATGAAGCACTAAACCATGACAGTATTGCCCTATTCAGCCAGTATGAAGGAATGTTGATAAGTCTATGCAAAGTCTATGCAAAGTATCTCATGGAAAACCTGCAGGCACAGTATAATCCCTGTTGAGTTATGACACAAAGGTGAATCCTGCAGTAAGAACAGAACTTTACTTCCAACACACACAGTATAAATGTTAATATTGGTCATGTTCACACACATCCACAAATGTAGTGGACTTCAGATTTCAACATACTGAAAGGTCACACTGGGCATGCTCACACACTTTAATAAATGAGACATATGTCAGGCAAAAAAACATGGAAAGCCTGAACTGGGCATGCTCACACACTTAGGCCATGTTTGAGTACAGCAGTGAGCCACACATATCTGGCTGTTGAATGTGTTAACCCAGGAACCTGTCACTATCTAGCAATCTGCCCTGTGCACACAGTTACATGACAACAGACACTTATATAATATAATGGAACCCTGTCATGATCAAACATGTTCCGCAGATACCTAACATGTTTGTAGAAACTGGGAAAGCAAAGATGATAAACATCTGCAAACAGTATCAACAATAAATATTGTGCATCCCGAGCAGAAGCATAGCTTCAGAGGTCAATATTAGGCTATCTGCCCTAGGGTATGTACAAGCCTAGCCAGAGTGTGTTTGGCTTTTGCAGCCCTATCAGATTACTACACTGTGCCAGTGAATAGTAGTTCACACAAGATAGCCCATGTACTATTAGGCTAGTGTGCCTCTGTCTAGCAGGGACACAGAAGATATCCCATGGGTAAACATACTATCACCCATACAGCCATCAAGATGTCCCCTGTAGGTGGTTAGTGGTTGTCTCTGCCTATGTGAAATAGTGATCACAATCTGGAGTGAGTGGAGGCCCTGGGATAAGAATCTGTCCCTCCAGCATGTCCTATTAACATCTGTGCTGAGGTATATGTCCCTGGAGTGTGTAGCTACAAGGGAGGTGGATATCCTGAGGTGGAGCATGTCCATTAATTCTGGGTTGGGTATTACTACAAACAACAGGCACACATCATATCTGAGTAGGTGGTAAGCGGTTGAGTAGAGCTGGAGTTACTGCATCTGAACTGTGCAGGTCATCCGTGTGAGTCCCTACATCTGCTTGGTGCGGAACGTATAGGTTCATAGGTTCATAGGTAGATACTAGGCTATCTGCCCTAGGGCATTTATAAGCCTAGCCAGAGTGTATTTGGCTTCCGCCTCCCTATTAGATTAGTCTACTGTGCCTCTGTAAAGTAGGTCACAAAAGGTACCCTGTAAGATTAGTTTGCTGTGCCTCTGTCTAGCAGGGACACAGAAGAGATCCCAGGTGTGAAATTTCGATTTCTCATCCACATGTCCAGATTTGGCTTGAAGAGGGTCAGCGAGGGGCTATGTCTAACATGAAGTGGGATTCTATTCCAGAGTGAGGGGAGCCTCTGGGAAATGAATCTGTCCCTCCAGCATGTCCTGTTTATTCTTGTGCTGAGGTTTAAGTCCCTGGAGCGTGTATGTCCAAGGGACTTGGATTTCTGAGGTGGAGCATGTCCATTAATTCTGGTTTGACATGGCTTTATATGTCAGGCATAGATCATCTCTGAGTAGGTGGTAAGCAACTGAGTAGAGCTGGAGTTTCTTTAGTCGAGCTGCATACGACATCTGTTAGTATCCCATGATCCTCTTGGAGAGGTACTTTTGGGGTCTCTCCAGTTGCTGCAGGTGGTGGGTAAGGTATATCCCAAAAGTGGCATTGTAATCAAGTATGGGGCTGATGACTGATGAGTACAGGGCCACAATGACCTCTGTTGATCGAGATGCAAACCGTTTTGTGATAAGGTGGCCTATATAGAAGGTCTTCCTAACCACTTTGGCAATGTGATTATCAAAGGAGAGATTACTATCTACGTTGGTCACCAAATCTCAAATTACTACTTCTGTACGTAATGGATTACCACCTATGTGTTAATTTGTGTGCACCTTGTTTTTCCCAAAGGGGATGACTATGCACTTTTTAGCATGTAGCTTGAGGCTGTTGCTCTGGCACCAAACATCCATCTCTGTGAGACCCTTTTGGAGGATGCTTGTGTCAGCTGGAGAGTCAATTATGGCCCCCATTTTGCAGTCATAATCCCCCTGTGTTAGCCTGAACCTCAGAGAAGTATATACCGAACAACAAAGGTCCCAGAACTGTGCCCTACGGGACGCCACTTGTAACTGGTTTGGATTCGGACATGGCACCTGTGATTCTGACCATGTGGGTTCTATCTCTAAGCCAGTTTGCAACCCATCCTGTGATATAGGGTTTGATATTTAAGCTGGTAAGCTTATTTATGATGCTTGAGTGGGGTATTGTGTTGAAGGCTTTTGTGAGGTCCAGGTAGGCTGTGTGGACAACCTTGCCCTCATCTATAGCTCTGGTAACTGTTTCAATGAAATCAACTAGGTTTAAGAGGCAAGATCTGCCCTTAACAAAGCTGAATTGGGTAGGGTCCAGTGTCTGGAGGCTCCCAATGTCCTTGTTTATGAGTTCCATGATAATATGCTCCATTGCTTTACAGACCAGACTAGTACGGCTTATGGGGCGATAGTTCCTAGGGTCCGTTGTGGCACCACCTTAGTGGAGTGGAACCACTATAGCTGCACACCATTATTTGGGAACATATCCTGTAGTAAGGCTAGGTTTGAAAAGTGACTTAATGTGAGGGTTCAGTGCTTCTTGGAGCTTGTGTAACACACAGACTGGGACACCGTCCAGTCCCATAGCTGCTGTGTTTTTTGCTTTGGAAAGGGCAGCTTTCACCTGTACATCTGTGATGTCAGGGAGGTTATATTCAGTTGGGATAGGCATTTTTTCCTTTGGGGGTGGAGGGGGGGGGGAATTTTGAGCTGAATCTGTCTGCCAGGATGTTGGCTATGTCTGTAGGTTTGGTATATTTTGCACCATTATGCAACAATTCAGAGCATATCTGGGAGTTTCCACCCATATTCTGGACATAACTAAAGAAGGGCCAGTGTCTAGGGCAATTTCCCTTTTGAAACTGGCCCTTGATGATTTTATGAGGGATCGAAGTTTCTTGCTAATACTGATCAGAGATGCCTTCCCTTTTTGTGATTTTGCTCTGTCATGTAGTAGTTTCCTCCTTCTGTTGTATAGCTTAGTTATGGCCGGAGTCCACCAGACAGGTCTTCTGTTTTTGGAGGAGTGACTCTTCATTTTATTTGGGATAGCACGATCCATGCATTCCTCCAGGTGCTCATAGAATGCATTTGTAAAGAATTCTGTGGATTGGGCTGTATTAACCTCTGGCCCGTGGGCTTTGAAGGATTCCACCTCTGTCTTGAGAAGCGCAAAGTTGGCTTTTAAGAAATTCTTTACAGTGATTTCCTTGACTGGGGGAGGGGACGGGATATGGATGTCCATGGAAATTTGTTTATGGTCTGATCTTACCAATGAGGGGTTTACCTCTGGTGTGGAGCATAGACTCCCCATGTTGGTGATGACCAGGTCCAATATGTTGTTCCCTCTTGTGGGAGTGGTGACCAGTTGTTCCATTGTATTACAGTTTATAACTTCAAGGAACCATTGGGTGAGTGTGTTTTGGCCTGAGTAGTTGTCCCAGTCAATGTTTGGGTAGTTGAAGTCACCCAATAACATAGTTTTTGGAGAGACCTTGATATTCTCCAGTGTTCTCAGGAATGCCAAGTGGGGTTCCTGTAATAGGGAGGGTGTTCCGTAGCAGGCTACAAACTGAAAGGCAGTTTTGTCCGCTGTTATTTGCACATGGATGGTTTCTGATGCTTCGTGCAGTGACACTAACCTGGAGGTGTAGGTATCTTTGATGAATGTAGATACTCCCCCTCGTTTTGTGCTTCAGTCAGACTTTTGGGGTCAAAACGCATGGTATGAGTTATAACCTGGTAGTGCTGGGGTGCTCCCAGGTGCCTTGAACCAGGTTTCTGTTACTGCACAGACATCTATGTTCTCCATACTGAGAAGAGCCTCAAGTGTGTGCATCTTGAGGTGTAGACATCTGGCATTGAGTAGCATTAACTTTAGATTTTGTATCCTTGGGTTGTCTATGGAGGTGGGTTTGTCCTTTGAGCCTTGCCTAAAAAAGGCACTATGGGGGTGGCAAGAGCCATGGCCAGTATATGAAAGCCTAAGGGTGACAGGTGCAAGCCGTCCCTAGTGAAGCAACGTGGCTTGTTGGACATGCCATCCCAGGCTAACAGACACTGGATCCCCTTTGAATGACACCAATACTTTAGACAATTGTTGAAACTGATCATTTTGTCTTTATACTGTGGCATCATTCTTGGTGAGGGCAAGATGCTACTCAAGGTCAGGGTCATACCAGCCTGGGCTACAGGATCAGAGAGCCCCTCTATGTCTCTTTTTTTGTAGTCCAGGGAGCTACATCTCATGTCAGTCACACCAGCATGGACAATGACCGAGTCATACTTGTACTTGCTTTGGAGTGACCTGACTGCTTGTGTTATGTGGCGGATTCTGGCACCCAACAGGCAGCTTACAGTGACCATCTCCTTGTTCAGTCTGTTGAGTGGGACGTCAGTGTACCGGACAACTGAGTCCCCTATAACAAGTGTATCTGGTGTGTTGTTTGGCCTTAAGGGCTGTGACTGTGAGGTACATTGATTTTGTGAGATATGTTATTCGTGGGTATTGTTGAGGGGTGGCTGTTGCTTGGGTATCTGTGGCCAGTACAGTTGCTGCAGGTGCTGGGTAAGGTACATCCCAAAGGTGTCATAGTAACCAAGCATGGTTGTGATTAGTATAGAGGCACAATGACATCACTCGATCTAGATGTGAAACCATATGGGATAAGGTTGCTTATATAGAAGGTCTGTCCAACCACTGTGGCAATGTGAATGTCAAAGGTGACAGTACAAACAAGTCATGTCCACAATCACCTAACAACTCCGACCGTATGTACTGGTGTACTACCTTTGTGGTACTGTGTGGGCATGTTGTTATCCCCAAAGGGGATGACTATGCCACTAATGGCATTTAGCTGTAGGCCATGGCTCGGGCACCTGTCATCCATGTCTGTGTCACCCTGTTGGAGTATGCATGTGGCAGCTGGAGAGGTGATTATGGCACCCAGTTTTCAGTCAAGTGCAAACAAGGTCAGCCATATTCCTCCTGTGGTAGCCTGTACGTCAGACAAATATATACTGAACACGAGAGGTCCCAGGACTGAGCCATGTCGGATGACATGTGTAACTGGTGTATAGTCAGAGATAGCACCTGCAATTTTGACCATGTGGGTGCTATCCCTGATCCAGGTAACGATCCATCATGTGAGATATGTGTCCATATCGATGCTGGTGAGCCTATGCATAATGGCCCAGTGGATTATTTTGTGAAAGTGTTTAGCACGCTGCAGGGCTGCATGTACAACTGTCCCTATGTCGATGGACCTGTTAACCATCTAAAGAATACAAACATGTTCAAGAGGCAAGATCTGGCCACAACAATGCCAAAATGTGTGAGACACAGTCTGTAGGTTCCTGATGTCTATGTTTAAGAGTCCCATGACAATACGCTCCATAGCTTTGCATAACAGGCTAGTTAGGCTCATAGGGCAATATTGTCTGTGGTCCGTTGTGGCACCAACTCTGTGGAGTGGGACCACTGTCGCTGTACACCATTCTGTGGGTACATATCCTGTAGTAACTCTGATATTACACATTGATGTAATGTGAGGGTTACATCTGTCATGAAGCTCATGTAAGATGCAGGCCGGGACACCAACTGGTTCCATTGATGCTGTAATGTATGCTTTGGGGAGGGCAGCACTCACCTGTTACTGTGTGGTGTCAGGGAGGTTACACTCTGTTGGGATGGATAGTTGCTCCCTAGGGGCGTTGGGGGGGGAGACATCTGCACTGAACCTGTTTGCCAGGATGTTGGCTATGGCAGTGGGATTCAGGGTAAGTGTAGTCAGTATGCAGTAACCCACAGCATATCAGTGAGTGTCCACCCAGGTTCCTGACATAACTGATGAAGGCCTTGTGAAAGTCCTATGTGTCTGGTGCAATTGTCCGTGAGAAGAAGACCTTAGATAAGTACATGACTGATCTTAGCTGTCTGCTAGTACAGATCACAGATGCTTTCCCCATCTGGGATTGTGCTCTATCATGTAGTAGCTTCCTCCTGATATTGTACAGCTTATTAAGGGCTGGGGTCTACCAGACAGGTCCCCTGCCATTGGAGGAGTGAGTTGTGTTGTTATTTGGGGTAGCACAATCCATGCAGTCCAGTAGGAGTCCATAGCATGTGTATGTAAAGGATTCAGCTGTCGGAGCTGTATTTGTCACTGTGTCAGGGTCTCTGAAGGATACCACCTTGCTTTGGTGAAGTGAGATGTTGGCTCATCAGAAGTTCACACAGATTACCCAGGATTGGTGTGTGGAGTGTACATGTATGTCCAGTGAGATAGATGTATGTTCCAACCTTACCATTGATGGGTATATCACTGGTGTGGAACATAGAGTCCCCATGTTGGTGATGAGCAGGTGCAATATGTATTCACCCTTGTGGCTGTGGTGAATGGTTGAGCCATAGCATATGAATGTACAAATCATAGTGACTGTGGGGTGAGGTTGTTGGGGCTTGAGTAATATCCACACTCAAAATTTGTGTACCTGATGTCACACAATATAATGGTGTTTATGGAGACCATCATATCCTCCAATGTTCCCAGGAAAGCCAAGTGTGGTTCCTGAGTATGGGAGGGTGGTCTGTAGTATGCACAAAACAGAAAGGCAGTTTCGCACAATGGTAGTTGTAAATGTATGGTCTGTGATGCTTAGTGCAGTGCCACTAACCCAGAGGTGTGTGTATCTGTGATGTATATGGATACACCCCCTAGTTGTGTAGTCCGTTCCAAGTCCTGTGGTCAGAAAGCATGGTATGAAACATAACCTAGTAGTGCTATTGTGCATATGTGACCCTGAACTAGGTGCCTGTTGGTGCACATATATTGCTATCCCCCATACTGAGGGGAGTCCTGAATGGCCGCAATATGCGGGCAACACATCTGGTGTTGAGCAGCATTACCCTTAGTGTTATTTAACCTGTAATGTCTATGGAGGTGGGTTTGTCTTTTGAGCCCTGCTCAACAAATGCATTATGGTGGTAGCAACAGCCTTAGCCAGTATTCGAAGGTCCAAGGGTGACAGGTGCAAGCTGTCCATAGTGAAGCTACATGGCATGTTGAGCATGTCACCACAGGCTGACAGACACTGTATCCTCTATGAATTACACCAATCTGTTAGCCAACTGTTAAACATGCTATGATTGTCTGTAGACTGTGGCACCATACTTGGTGGGTGTAAAATGCTAGACAAGGTCAGGGTCATACTGGCCTGGGATACATGATGACACTGTTCCTCCATGTACCATGTCATGTGGTCCAGGGAGTAATGTCTGAGGTTTTGTGCACCAGCATGGACAATGATGGTGCCAGTCCTGTACTTGCTTCTTAGTGACCTGACTGCATGTGATATGTGGCAGATCCTGGCACATGACAGACAGCACAAATGGACTATTCTCTTGTATGGGCTGGTGAGTGGTACGTCAGTGTGTCTGAAAATAAGTGTTGCCTATCACAAGTGTATTATGTGTGTTGATTAGCATGAGGGCCAGTGACTGTGTGGCACCCTGACATTGTCAACTATTTGAGATGTGGGTATTGTAGTGGGGTAGCAGTTGTGTGTGTGCTTGCTGTGGAGGACACTGCTACTTAGGCAGAGTTCATTTACTGCATCTGAGTATGTGTTTGTGTGATAATGTGGTTTGAGTGCTGTCGGTAGAAGATATGTGAGACTGGTATATGGTGTGTGTGGTTACCTTCACCACCTGATAGACTATGGCAGTCATGTGTCGAGAGGGTTCAGCACCCTGTATGTCTCTATAGGTGTATCTCCTACATATATCTGTGTTTGTCATGAGGAGGAGAGTGTTGTCTGCTTACATGAGGCAGATGTGAGATTGTGTCTACATCACAATATTCACCAGCTGGACTGGAGAGTGCACACACACACACACACACAGCCCACCCCTGGGCATGCTGGGATATTATGATGATATACTCTGTAGCCAGATGACAAAGGATCAGTAGGGTGTAAATGTGTAAAGGAGTATAACAGGGACTATTGCTGAGGTTTGTTGGTGTTCTGTAAAGAGTAGCGGAGAAGGAGTCCAGACTGAATCATGACACCTCCGACAGCTATGTCATATATAGCAATGTACACACGTATATGTCATGAGTCAAGGCCAACTGTACCTGACTGACAATGCCGACATCCTGACAGACAGGCCCATATATACATACCTACCTCCCACTGATGATAGTCCATATCATCATACCAGGGGATATCACTCCACATGTACAAATATGACTCTGTCAGTGTCCATGTTGGTGTGAATGACTTCAGATGTACCTCCTTAGACTACACGAAAAGGGACATGGAGGAGCTGTCCCATCTTGTAGCCCAGGCAGGTATGACCCTAGCCCTGAGTACCATCCTGCCATCACCCAAAATTATATCACAGTACAAGGACAAAATGATTGACCTCAACAATTGTCTAAGCTTCTGGTGTCATTCTAAAGGGATCCAGTATCTGTCTGCCTGGGATGACATGACCAACAAGCCACGATGCGTTGCCAGAGATGGCCTGCACCTTTTGCCCCTGTGATTCTGGATACTGGCTAAGGCTCTAGCCACCCCTATACTGCCTTTTTTAGGCAAGGTTCAAATGACAAATTCACTGCCTTAACAGGTACAGGCAAGAACAATCTAAGGGTATTGCTACTCAGTGATAGAAGTATAAACCTCAAAATGCACTCTCTTGAGGCACTCCTTAAAATGGATAACATTGACATCTGTGCAGTGACAGAGACCTGGTTCAAGGCTTCAGAGAGTACCCCTGCATTACCAGGCTATAATTCATACCACACCTTCTGGCCACATAACCTGGACTGAAATACTAATGGCGGAGGTGTGTCCATATTCATTAAGGATATGCACACCTCCAGGCTAGTTGCTCAGCATAATGCATCCGAGATTTTCCAAGTGCAACTAACTCTGGGCAAGACTGCAATCCAAATTGTAGCTTGCTACAGATCCCCCACCATGCCCCAGGAATCCCACTCCTCATTTCATAATACATTGGAAAATATTAGGGTACAACCTAACACCCTAATAATGGGTGATTTCAACTACCCTACCATTAACTGGGAAAACTACTCATGTACCAACTGTTGTGCTCAATGTGTTCTGGAATTCATATATTCCATTGCCATGGATCAACTTATCCACACCCCCACCAGGGGCAGCAATTTCCTAGACCTGGTTATAACCAACATGGGCAACTGGTGCGCCACACCAGAGATCAATTCCTCGTTGGTCAGATCCGACCATAAGCTAATCACCCTAGACATCCACATCCCTCCCCCACCCCCCATTAGGGAAACCACAGTAAAAATTCTCCCAAAGCCAACTTCACGCTTCTTAAGACAGAAGTGGCAAACTTCACGACACCCATGCTGACGGACAGTAGAGGTATGACTGTTGAATCTTACACAAATGCACTTTACAAGCACTTACATGAGTGCATGGATCATGCAATCCCTAACAGAACCAAGATGCTATCCTCCAAACAAAGGAAGCCAATCTGGTGGTCCCCTGCCGTACACAAACTGTACAACAGAAGAAAGAAACTGTTGCAAAAAAGAGTAAAATTCCATGATTGGAAAAACTCCCTGGTCAGCTCCAGTAAGAAGCCGAGATCCCTCATTAACTCCTCCAAAGCTAGTTATTAAAACAAAATTGCCACTGACTCTAAAGACAAAACCACAAAGCATTCTATAGCTATGTCAAGAATCTCAATGGCAACACTCACATCTGCTCTGAGTTACAGCACAATGGCACTAAATATGCAGAAACACAATGGGTATTGCCAACATCCTGGCAGATAGGTTCAGTGCTAGGTTTACCCCTCTATCATCCCCTAAAGGGCCCATCTCTATACCAGAAGAATGCAAAGTTCCTGTAATCATGGCTGCACAGGTAAAAAACACACTATCCAAAGACAAGAACACAGCATCCATGGGACCTGATGACATCCCAGGCTGTGTTCTACATGAATAACAGAATGAACTGGCACCCCACCTAAGTACCATGCTCAATGATAGCCTCACCTCAGGCTATGTGCCCACTGAATGGCTCACAGCAACAGTTATCCCACTCCACAAAGGGGGAGCCACCACAGACCACGGAAACTACCGCCCCATTAGCCTAAGGAGCCTGGTCTGCAAGGCTATGGAGTGTATCATCATGGAACTTATAAACAATGACATTGGTAATCTCCAAACTCAGGACCCCACCCAGTTCTGGTTTGTAAATGGCAGATCATGTCTGCTAAACCTGATAGATGTCTTTGAAGCAGTCACCAAATCTGCGGATGAGGGTAAGGTGGTTCACACAGCCTATCCATATCTCGCCAAGCCGTTTGACACCATTCCCCACTCTGGAATCATAGATAAACTCACTAAACTACATATTAATCTCTACGTCACAAGATGGGTTGACAACTGGCTTAGCGACAGACCCCACACTGTGCAAGTAGCCGACCCCAAATCCAGCTTCAGACCAGTGACAAGTGGAGTACCACAGGGTTCACTCCTGGGTCCTCTCCTGTCTGGTATCTACTTCTCTGACATATAGGCCAATACAGAAGGTATTTGGCTAACAAAGTTTGCAGATGACTGCAAACTAGGAGCCATAATCAAAACTCCAAAAGATGTGACATCCTACAAAAGGGCCTTGCTGAGACAGATGCCTGGTGTCACAGCCATGGCCTCAAGCTCAAAGCCAAAAACTGCATTGTCATTCCTTTTGGTAAAAACTCAGTACCCATGACCTAACACATAGGTGATAGTCTACTTAACACCAAAAGTGTGATAATAGACCTTGGGACACAGGTGGACAGTAGTCTTTCCTTTGATAATCACATCGCCACAGTAGTCAGGTAATCCTTCTATGTGGCAAACGACATCACAAAAGGTTTCCCATCCAGGAGAAAAGAGATCATTGTTCTCCTCTTCTCATCACTCATTAGACCCATCATATAGTACAATGCCCTTTTTGGTATGTACCTCACAAGACATATACAACAGAGTTAATCTCTGCCTAACATACAAAGCTATTTCAAACCCAGAGCTTTCAGACATGCTCCACTTAAAGAAATCACAATCCCTATGAGCAACATGCTCTAGGGGCCTAAACTTTGTCACCACAATAAACAGAACATGCTGGAGGGATAGATTCCTGTCCCAGAGACTTCCCATATTCTGGAACAAGGTACCTCTCTATATCAAACAAAGCTCCTCATTAGCACTGTTCAAGAAAAACTTGATGATTGGATGGGAGATAGGAAATTCACCCCAGGGATCATTTCTGTGGCTCTGCTGGACAGTGGCACAGGAAAATAATTTTCTTGGGTGGCAAAAGCCAGGGTACCTTTGCCTAGGCTTATATAGTACCTACCTATGAAACCTATGTAACATGTAGAATGGATGAACAGCTAACCTCAATGCTAAAAGCATGGCATCAAGTGGACTACATTGATTCCCAATATGTGTCATGCAGAAACTACAGTACCAACAGATCCTACACCTGAACAGTCAGCTGAACCTCCCCCCCACACAGGATGTGGAACTGTTGAATGTGTCACAGCCACAAATGGCACTCCACATAAGTGTTGGTGCACAGCACACCATGGGAAGTACAGTCCAGTATGGCTATGAAGTCTGATCTGCAAGGCCATGGAGTCCATCATGGTTGAGGTTATAAACCGAGGTATTGGAAGCTGACATACACACAACCCTACTAACTGTGGTATGTTCATGTGCAGATCATGTTTACCAAACCTGCTAGATGTTTTGCAAGGCAGCCCCCCAGGACATACGTCACTGAACACAGCTACACATGTCTCACATACACTTTGAATAGCCCTTGATCAACATCCCAGACACATGTAGTACCAACAACACCAACAAGATGTGCATAAAATATGTGTTGACATATGACGGACTGTCAATATGTGCACACCATAGATCACACAAGGTAAGGATTCTGAGTTCATGTTCCAGCTATTGACACCTGACGACCCACATGGACCATTCCTGGAATGGCATTAAACAAAGTGTACACACATTACCATGTCCAATCTGATGATGTAACCATCCTAGAAATACAGCAGGATAAAGGAAACCACCCAGTAATGCAAATAGTGTGCAGTGCTAATGCATCTCTCTCTCTAGTATTGTAACATATTTAGGTAGGGGTTTGAATCCTGTAAACGCTGACTGTGTGTGTGTGTGGGGGGGTGTGCATGTGTGTGCAATTCTCTTTGAAAGGAGTGTCCTTTTTTTGAAGAATGTGAAAGCACACTAAACATGTACATTCCTCTTTGGAAAGACTGATGATGTCACCACACTAGAAATACAGACAGAGAAGGGAAACTACTTAGTAACGTAAATAGCATGTTGTGCTAAGGCGTTTCTATCTACTAGCATAACATAGTTAGGTAGGGGTTTGAATCCTGCAAATGCTGATTCTGTGTGTGTGGGGGGGTTGTGTGTATGTGTGTGCAAGTCTCTTAGAAAGAAGTGTCCTTTTTGAAGACTGTGAAAGCACACTAAACATGTACATTCCTCTTTGGAAAGACTGATGATGTCACCACAATACAAATACAGACAGAGAAGGGAAACTACCCAGTAAAGCAAATAGTGTGCTGCGCTAATGTGTCTCTCTCTAGTATCATAACATAGTTAGGTAGGGGTTTGAATCCTACAAATGCCATGTGTGTGTTTGTCACACAGTTTGTCAATGTGGTGTGTGTTTTGCTTGTATTATTGTATGACATATTATTATAACAGGAAATTCAATGCACACATCAGGTATGTGTGTGCCACATACAGATATATACCTGTGACCTTTAATAGTCCCTATGTGTGAAGCCTGCCTCATATGAATACAGTTGTTACCTATGCCAGCATGTGCCGCAGCTTCCCAGACCTTAGGCCATGCATGTATGTTGGTGACAATGCAGGCTACTGCAGTGATCTGTGTCCTAGGCCAACTATATGATACACACCCATGAAAGCTTTGATAGATTAATGTGGGTGAGGGTTCATGTCTGCAGTATATGTCAGACATGTTAAAACACTGTCTGTAAGTGATGGACATCCAGTGTAGGTGTATGGCAACTGTTGCCGATATGCATACAGTCACCTTCTAGCTTAGGTGATGCACCGAGGGACTGCAGAATACCTTTGGAAATGTGAATATCACAGGATAGACAAGATAACACTTGTCCACATGTAGACACCATTACCTATTCTACATGATAGGTGCTACCACCTACATGGTACTGTTGGAATACTATGTTAAGTACATACCAATGACAATGCTACAGTTGTGTTACAGCAATACAGCATGGCTTGGACAACAGGTATCTGTATGATACCCTTATGGTGGTTATGTGTGTCATGTGTAGAATGCATTGTAGGCCACTGTATGCATTTGCAGTCGTGGATGGACATATCCGTAGTGTGTTGGCATGTATGTGAGACTGCTATATACCAAGGAGTATTGTTCCCAGGAATGTGTGGGGCTTAGTAAGAATGGCTACTGGAATAGTGTATTACTGCTGGGATATCACTGACACCGGCTTCCTACATCTGTGTATCAGTTGAGGAGACACCATGTAATGACCACTGAATGTCAGGCTATGTAGGTTGTGTATACCACCAGACTGCAGACCATTGACATGTGGAAACCGTATCACCCACAGCATACTGTCAAACCATGTCATACATACATGTGACCCCAGGTGAAACATATGTGTAGTACAACACAAAGTGGCCAACAATAAGAACCACAATGTATGACTACTTTGTCACATGGTGCATGTCACCCTTCCCATCTGTGCACTAAGCATCTACATGCAGAGAATGCAACTCCACCTTGTTCACAAATGTACACCTGAAACTCTGTGCTGCAAACATCACACATGTACTGTCCACTCCCTGACACATGCAGGCACAGGTGCACACAACAGCCATGTGGCACATGTGCAGACAGTACACGTTTGGAATTAACACTGGTGTATACAAAACTACAATGACAATCATAGTGTTAATGCATCATGCATGCTCGGATATACCCACAACAATATCATTACACTGTACTGTTAACAACATGATAATATTACTACAGTGCTATGTAGTCACCCTGTGCATCAGCACCATGCTATCCTGTTCCTGCATCAATGTTACAAATGGCAGGAGGTGTGTACTTGGTATGCCATAGTCTGCCATTGACACATCCAGTCGACATGTATGTGTGTGTGTGTTAGTGAGGGACAACAGTACAACATGGGGCATGTTGATGCGATGTGTGTGTGTATGTGTTTGCCCTAGATGTTAGCATTATGTGTGTGTGTGTATGCATGCACACAGTTCCACCACGTGGCTGCCATATACGGGTGTTTGTGGACAGCCACAGACTGCACCTGCCAGGTCATACAGATCACCGTCTCTGGGCACAGACAACCTGTGCTTGGCAGGGGTGCTATGGACAGTATCAGGTACTAAGCCAGACTGGGTACTGTCATCAGAGGTAGTGGGTTGTTGACTGGACACATGTCCCTGCTGAGACTGTCCAGAGCCACGTGCACATGGTCGTCTAGGACGGTCTAATGACAGCACAGACCCAGCATTGCTGGGGCTGGTACTGGCACTATGGGAGTGGCTGTGGGTTTGTTGTCATCCGCGATGACTGCCAGCTGATGATATTGCTGGCATACGTCCACGTCGACACCTTAACCATCCTGCACTGTCCTGCCTCATGGACATGTAGTTGTGGAAGAGATCTAATGTGTCCCCCCAATGTCTATTAATGACCTCGCTGATATTATGGATGGCAGATGCAGCATCACACATAGTGTCATTCATAGCGGTGCGATGTGCTCTAAGCTCTTTCAGACCCTGTCTGGTGTACCATTCCATACGTGCCTGCATTATAGCCCGGAACATAGCTGAGGTTGAAAGACCTCCGTGGACAGTCTGACAGGGGCAGTATGACCATGGATGCTCCCACGAGAACCCCTGGACATCTGCCTGTGTGGTACCATGTCAGGAATTTGGCCATGGCTGCTGTGAGGGGATGCATGTGCCAGTGATACCACACTACCCTGTCAATGGATGTATCGGCAGGATGACTGTGCGCATTGATGGGGTTGACTGCGGTGTAGTGTCGATTGGCTGACCAACGACAGACCCTGTCACACCTCCCTGTGCAATTACACATGTATCATCATTATCACTATCCCCAGCAGTGGCTTCAGGTTCCCTGCTGCACTCCACCAGAGCAACATCAGAACCTGTGAGAGGAAGACAGGAAACACAGTTTACAAATGTGTACATGATGTCAGTACACATGCTCACATGCACACATAGGCACACATGCACACATGCCCGCATGCACACATGCACACATGCGCACAGGCACACATGCACACAGGCACACATGCACACATGCACACATGTGCACAGGCACACATGCACACATGTGTACAGGCACACACGCACACATGCACACATGCGCACAGGCACACATGCACACATGTGCACAGGCACACATGTACACATGCACACATGCGCACATGCACACAGGAACACAGGCGCACAGGCACACATGCACACAGGCACACATGCACACATGCACACATGCGCACAGGTGCACAGGCACACAGGCACACTCTTCAGTACAGCAGATACAAACACACACACACCTGCAATCCAACACAAACATCACTGCACATGTGTCAGCATGCAGATTATGTGTTGCACAGGAACATGCAGTGCAAGTGTGGACAGCCCTTGTTAATAACAGTATACATGTACTTGATGCTTGTGTGGAGCTGTTCAGTGATTGTCTCCACCCTGGGACACAATGTGTACAAGCACAGAACAATGTTGTGCAAGTGTTACAAGCTGTGGGTGTATATATTTGCACACACACAACACATGATGGTGCTACACAATAACTGCTATGTGTACTTTTGTGGTCAGTGTAACTGGATGTGGTGTAGTAACATGAGCCATGATCAACATGCATCTTTTGGTCAGTCACCAATGATAATATGTGCCATTCAGGCAGCTAGCATGCTGTACCTGAAGTGCAGTAACATAACTACATCCACAATTACACAGCCACCTGTTACATGGGTGTGTAAGGTGGCCAATAGTGAGCATTGCCTAACATGAATATATTATTTGTTCAAGACTGTTGCACAAAGACATGATAGGCCTCAACCCCTCAGGCATATTATGTGCGCTGCGTAGATGATAAGTGGGATACTGAAGTGTGGGCATACAGCAGGTGTCATAATTGGACATGTGTAGCAGGCTAAGGTGTAGTGTCTATGCCAAACATGTGTGTGTTGTGTACATGTGTATCAGGTATGCCTATCCAATGTCCAGTACTGTGTTGCCACACGTGTGTGTCATGGTCTGTGTATTGCATGTGAGTGAGGCAGCTACTGAGAATAATGGAATATGCATAGTCTCACAGCAAACATGCACAGCATGCATTATGTGTAGGTGTGTTACTTGTGCACAGACTACACCTCCATATGACATGCACATGTCATTAGCAATAGTATTGTTATTACACACTCACCAGCATGGATTGGCTGCCTTGCTGTCATTACAAAGGGACCTGCAAAATTATGAGAGTGATTGCCAGTGGCCACAACTGTGCCATTGATACTGTGAGTATGATAACGTACAGTAGTACAACAGTTGGCTTTCACAGGTGTACATATTATACTCAGAATATCAATCATGCACAAGAATAGGCAGGTTAACAGCTACACACCCAGTACACATCTCACACACACATAAACTACCAGTAAAGAGAACATTCAACTACAGATATGGCATGTTACCTGCACACTCCATTGCAACATGCTGGGTGGCTCCGGCCTCCATCATGACACATGTTTGTGGATATTGTTGTTGTTGGCCTGGAGCCACAACACATAGGAGGAGCTTCTCCATACTGGTGGGGGGTGGATAGGTACCCCACCACCTGTGGCAAGCTGTTGTCTGTGGTTATCAGACTCACACTGCCAGACATGTCTAATTAAATCACTGCAGTGATGTCGTACCTGCTCATATGTCTGGTTATGCATGCCTATGTCATTTACCCGGCAGACAAGATCTTGCCACAGTGCAGCCCTCTCATGCTGGTTCTGGCTGGTCCTGAAAAACAGCACAGAAGCACCAGGCTCTGGTGGATCTCCTGTTCCTCTGCTGCTGTATAAGTTAGGTTATGGTGATGTGCCATTGCCCCGGAAGGAAAGGGAATATATGTGAGCAAGTCATTTGGCACACTTAATATTCTAAGGTACTGATATCACTTAACTGCCATGTATAGCATCTGTCTGTCTATCAGGGGCTACACATGTTCAATACCACATATCACTGCTCAGCCCACAACTGTCTGAAAGTGCCTGCCATACTACACACAACAAACTAGTATACACTAGCACTCGGCACACTGTTTGGGATACAATGCACAACCTCACACTGGGGTTATGTATCAAGCTAATGGATGAAGAATATTGTCATCCCATGCAATGAATTCAATGCACATTTAAAGTTTCATTGGTAATCCACCCTAGTCTTTGATGCCATACCCCTACCTGACATATATGCACAGTTGTTAATATAGCCAGCATACTGCTGTCACAAAGTATACATGCTGCCAGGTACACACACATACTCTGTAACACACATGTGATTGCGGCCATGGTACTGGCATCATTACACACACATTGCACATAC
Source organism: Protopterus annectens (assembly GCF_019279795.1). Lineage (NCBI taxonomy): Eukaryota > Metazoa > Chordata > Ceratodontiformes > Protopteridae > Protopterus > Protopterus annectens. The sequence goes on from NC_056729.1 coordinate 1,868,692,018, forward strand.
ATACAACACACAAATGTATGACAACACAGATGAGCATTAACTGTGTACCCCTACTTACAGATACCTATGCATGAGGTATGTAATCTGTGCAGACTACAGAAAACACACCAGACAGTATTACCAGGGGAATGTGAACATACATCATACTGTAGTGTTTAGGCCTGCAACTTCAGGTAGTGCAACAGTTCATATGTGAGCTGGATTCAACAGCAGTACCACTTACTGAGCATACATGTATTGCTTCTGCCTACAATGGGACACTGCAGTCATACACAGGGAACTACGGCACAACATATGCCAATCTACTATGTTTGCATCCCGATAACTGACACATCTTTTTCTGGTCTCACATCTAGGACACAAACTGCCATGACAGACACAAACTCACCCTAAGCTATCACACCTTTACAGACCTTGCACACAGTCAGTGTCACAATCATTCAACCTCACATAGCTGGTATTGCACTACATGTGTGTGTGCATTGTGTCATAGGTAGGTACTATGCTATTGGCCCTGCACCTAGGGCAGCCTAGCCATATGCTACCCGGCTCTTTGGGACACATGTAATGTGATTTTACTTGCTCCTGTCGAATGGTTACACAGAGGTGACTCACAGGGCATATTACCTATCTCCATAACATTCATCAGGGGTATGTATGACATCTACTACTAAGGAGCCTTGTTTGTTAATGCTGGGTGGTTTAGTCCAGGGTATGGCATATTTGTGTATAGGAACCTGTACTGCCAGCATGTTTTGTTTAGTGCGGTGACAAGGATTAGGACCCTAGGTCATGTAGGCTGGATGGATTGTGAGGTGTTGCCATGGTGGTTGGCTGACTGGTATGGGTGTGACATAACTCAGTATGTCCAGCAGTGGTAACCTCTGTGTAGCAAGTATGCAAGGCACTCTAGCTGTGGTTCTGTGAGTCATTCTGCATAGGGAATGTGTTTGAGGACATTATCAGTCTTTGTTAGGTATGTCTGTGCCTTTCCACGTGCTGTAGTTCTCATGGGAGGTACATACTGCATAGGACATTGTGAGGTGTAGAGGGGTATACTGACTTACATTTCCCTAGCTGACACACCTTTTGTGATGACACGTGCCATGTACAGGGATTACAAGACTAGTGTGCCGCTGTGGATATTAAAGGGGAGGATATTGTACACTTGTGTCCCATGTTCCCTTATGGCACCTCCAGTGGTAGGCAGGCAACCACCTATGTGGTAGTAGGTGGGTAACGTGTTTTGGAATGGGGTATGGTACTGCAGTATCAACACTGGTGTACATTCCATGCCGTGGTCACCAGGAACCTTTTGCAATACATCTGCCCCCATGTCCCCGTCTCTCTCTCTCTCTCTCTATATATATATATATATATATATATATATATATATATATATATATATATATATATATATATATATATATACATATAAATATAAATATATATATCAATATATACATATCCATATATATATATATATATATATATATATATATATATATATATATATATACACACACCGCTATATATAACCATGTATGTATATATATATATATATATATATATATATATATATATATATACACACACACTGATTCACTTTATAACCTCAAATTACTGAAATGTCGAATTTCAGTATCTCAAGGCTATAAAGCCGAATGTAAAAAATACAGAAAGGTCATAATCGCGAATTGGAATATATGACAAATTCGCGGTTATGTCCTTACGCTGTGTAATGTACGGGATTGTGTTTTGATGGTGCGCGGTGCCATGTTTGGATGTAGGTGTTATGTCAGGTAACTGTTTTCTTAATGTTTTGAGTGGGAGTTAGAGTGTGTGTGAGTGTGCTGATGTGTTTGATGTGTGTGTGAGGGGTCGGAGAATGTGCGTGTGTGAGTCGGCTTCTGTTTTGTGTTTGTGCGATCTCGGAGTTAGTATATATAAGTAGGGGAGTGTGGGGGGTGCAGCCTCCCACATGGGGGATGTAGGGGGGCTTGCCCCCCTGCTTATGTGTGTATTAGTTGTGTATGTATGTAGTTTTGTTTGTTTTTGTTGTGATGTAAGTGTTGTGGTGTATGTGTAGTATTGTGTGTGCGTTTTTTTCGGTGTTTTGACTTTCACGTTTTTTTTTGTGTCAGTTTTTTGTGGATTCGGTTTTATAGTCTTGAGATACTAAAATTCAACATTTCAGTAATTCGAGGTTGTAAAGTGAATCCATATATACATATCTATAGACATTCATATCAATCTGTATATATCTCTGTATCTACATAGATATCTATATATGTATGCATCTATTATATGTATATACATATTCTATCTATGTATCTATATATCTCTATCTATCTATACATACCTCTCTATCTATGTGTATGTATATAAATATATATATATATATATATATATATATATATATATATATATATATATATATATATAGATATATATATATATATATATATATATATATATATATATCTATATATATATACATATATATATATATATATATATATATATATACACTCATACTTCTAAACATGCATTGCTGTACAGATACATGCACATCTAAGCACATAGACTACCCACCTTTCATGGTGGGAATATCACATTCAAAACAGTTGTGGGACATACCATTATGTAATGATATTGCACAGTGTTGTGCAGAATGCATTATGCTGTCCTCAGGCTGTATAGCTGTAGCAGGCCTCACTGGCTCAGTCCCTTAGAAGTTCACCACCACATGACATATACCTGCACTGCATGCTATTTTCAATGCCACACACTACAATCTACATTGATATGTGCACATAGCAACCTTCAACAACATATGTATGTGCAGCCTTCACTAACAGTTGCAGTATGTCCCTTGCCCTATGCACATCTGTATATACATATAGATACAGACTGCTAACACATATGGAGGGTTCACAGTATGTAGATTACCTCTCAGACACATCACTCAGATGCCAGCAAATACATATCTGTTACATACATTACCTTTGTATTTCTCACCTCTGTCAGTTGTACCTGTTGATGTGTTGTATTTCTGTATTTTGTGGATTGGTGTCTCTGACAGCTTTTTTCTTTTGGCTTGCTTGCCTGCTTGCTTGCTTGCTTACTTGCTTTTTTTTGGTCTCTGTCTCTCTCTCTCCCTCCAGATGCTGCAATGATATTATTGCATGTGTGGACTGGCAGTACAGGCTGCTTTTGTAGGTAGCTGCACATGTGCATGTGATGGCCTCTGCACCAATTGGTGGCCAGCATTTAGTAATTGCATGCAGCCTGCTGTGTGGTATTTGCAGTTCTCACTGTGATTTCAGGACACTGCTATAAAATGATAGGTTAGGTAGGCGTAGGCCTTTCACTTTTGCAAGGTGGGGACCATGCTGGTTTTCTGTGGACACAGTTGTGTCAGTAAGAAGGTTGGTATATCTCTCATAACTGAGGCTGTACTGTAGCCACTGAAATGCATGTTGTACTGAAACCTGACTGTTGCTTCTTCCAATTCACTCTTCTCAGTGTGTATGTTAACTCACACCTGCTAATGCTAACACCGTTTACATGGGAGTATGTACTTCCCTGTAGGATTTGTGGATTAACTGGCATACAACAGTGGTTCTTGCAATGTGTTGCTATGGCTTTTCAATTTTCCCTTTACATTCACTCCTTGAATGCCTGATATTTGTCTTTACTGGAATGTGTTGCTAAGGCTTTCCTATTTTCCATTTATATTCACTCCCTGTAATTTATGATATATTTCTTTCAGCACTATGTTCTTATATGTTTGTTGTGGCTTGGTGGTACTTCATGCAGTGTGGTGAGCCCAAGATCTGGGGTTTGACACTAATAAAGGTATTTTATTTTGCTGCTGAGCAGTACTAGGGCTTTGTCATACAGAGTGAATAAGCACTTTTAAACAGTTGTAAGTGGCCATTTAAAAGTTGTAAGCAGTTGTAAGTTGTAAGTCCTGAGAGAGGGGTGAGGACAACTAAGTATATTGCAGTAACAATTATGAATATCAGGCACATGCAGTGCTTGTGAACTGCTATACTGTCATTAGTATGTTAGATGGCTACATCCTTTGATATTTCTGTGCTGTACTCCTACATAAGGGCATGCTTGTGAAAGTAATTATTTAGCTATTCGCAGAGTGTGTAACGGCAGACAGGCTGATATGCCTGTGTGTTTCTTACACTTGCAGACCTCAGATACTCTCAGGTATATATTTGACCAGCCTGAGGGAAAGGTACATATCAGTGGGATACACCCGTGATATATTTCAGATATTCTGCAGTTGTGACTGTGGGGTATTTTGAGCATATGTATTACTACACCATTTCTGACATGCAAGTAGTGTCTACTGTAACTTATAGACAGTTACCATTACGTGGGATTCCCCACCTTTCTGCCTACTGTGAGTACATTTCACAGGGAGTCAGTGGGGCACAGGTAACATTTGTTTGCAAATCAGGGACATCCCTGTAAATCAGTCACAGTTGGGAGGCCTGGCCTCTTACCTATTCAAATATGGCGGTGTTTATCCTGCTCTGATACTGTGTGGGGTTTGTCAGGTGCTACTGTAACATTATTACCTACTAGCATGGCTGTTTCTCTTATCACACTCATGTAATGCAATTCCACAAGAATTGTCAGTAAAGATACACAGAACAAGCTTTGTGTAATAGCCTTCCTATTTTCTCTTTACATTCACTCCTTGTATTTCATGATATATGTCTTTCAGCACCAAGTTATTGTATATCTGCGTAGCTCAGTGGTAATCCATGCAGTCTAATGTGTCCAGGGTTCGAGACTGACAGGGGTATTTTATTTTGCAGATGAGCAGACTATAGGCCTTGTCATACAGAGTGACTAAGGCACTTTTAAGCAGTTGTAAGCAGGTTTGCGTGATGCTTAGCTAAGTGCACGCAAGCTCACAGTCATGTAAAGCGCTGCCAAACTGTAGGCAACTCTTTTTAGCTGGGTGAAGTGCTGCTAAACTATGGGCAACATTATTTAGCTGGGTAAAGCGCTGCTAAACTATGGGCAACTTTATTTAGCTGGGTAAAGCACATGTTAAACTCAAGGTCAAGCACTGCTGAAATCCTTATTTCAAATCAAAATGGTCATATCATACCATTCCACATAACCTGCTGGTAAAGACCCACAGAACAAGATTTGTGTTATGGCATTCCTATTTTCACTTTACATTCCCTCATAGTAATGCATGATATATTTCTTTCGGCACCAAGTTCTTGTATATCTGCTGTGGCTCAGTGGTAATTCATGCAGTCTACTGTGTCCAAGGTCTGGGGTTCGAGACTGACAGGGGTATTTTATTTTGCTAATGAGCAGACTACAGGCCTTGTCATACAGAGTGACTAAGGCACTTTTAAGCAGTTGTAAGCGGGTTTGCGCGAGTTTGCACGATGCTTAGCTACTCTTACCTATGCTTAGCTAAGCGCACACAAGCGCACACCTGCGCTAATTTCTTTTAAAGAAAAGAAAATGGGAAAATAGGAAAGTGATGAAAAAGGGGGTACAAAGAGGGTAGAATAGTAGGAAAACAAGCTCGGGATGTGCAGGAAGGATGTAGGGAAGGCCCATAGCTGCCCAATTCCTTACCAGCAACAGCTGTGCATATGTTAGAAATTTAGAGTGAGATTTGACACCTTCCACCCCTGAGAGAGGGGTGAGGACAACAAAATATTTTGTACAGCCAATTGTAATTATCAGTTTACATGTCCAGCAGACATGTATGTGAAATGGGCAGCTATGTATGGGGCGTAATTTTTTTGTGGGAACAGAGTGCCCTTTTTTATTTTTTTTCAGGTGAGAGTGGAATGTGAGATACAGGAAGTAGGTATATTTGGAGAGGTAGGTTGGGGAGGTTAACAGACAAGACAAACAAGATGCATACATGGGCGGAGTATGACACATATGGGGGGTAAACGCAATTGACAGGGACGGATGTTTGCATATCGCAAGCCCATGAGCCCACAGATGGCAACAGTGGAACTGAGATCCCCACCCATAGGCAGTTACCACTGTGCCTTCACAGCCCAGGCCGGGGCTGTGCTGGGGGCTGGATAGGATGGGCAGGCACACCCGTGAGCTGCGCCACTCTCGTCTCAAGCTGGCATAGGGGATCAGTCAAAGAACACCTGATCTTATGCACCACAGACCAGACCCTATGGATGGTGAGTGGATGCTCTCCTCCGGTCACACTTGCAGAGGGGGGACAAGCCCCATCCCCTGCAGCACTTCCACCCGAAGGTGGCACAGGGCCACCGGAGGAGGAGGTCCTGACCTGAGAACTGGTGCCAGGTGCACTCGCCAGCTGAGGTGGGAGAGGTGGGTCTGCTGGAACCCGCCTTCCCTGCTGTGCTATGTTTAGCAGTATTTTATGGCATTTTGGGTTAGTAACAAACAACACCATTCAAAATTAGTTGTAACAGCATGCATCAGTATTCCCATTAACCAAACATCCATAAATTCCGAACATTGAGCAACAAGCATAACACATGCATATTTAGAACAACAGTGCACATTCCAACAGCATGCAGGGTTGATTGGTGGCAACAGGCCATCAGGTTTGGATATGTGAACAGGGCACATACATCAACGTACATGCAGATATTTATGAATCAACAGGACAAATGTCCATGGGAATAAATTGTGAATACACATACCCAGTTTGGTGTGGAATGGCATCATTTGTGAAAATAGGGTAGGGTAGAGAAATATTACATTAACAACTTAAACTAGCTATACATATACTGTACATTCCTAGTAGATACAGATATATATCCCCTACATGTATTTGTACAGTTTCCTGTATGTAACCTTAGGAATGTTGGTGATGGGGATGTTACTGCTACATTAATATACATTCCATTTTTATTCATATATGTTCATATCTGGCTGCGTTCAGGTACAGCATCCTGCTACATTTGATTTATATGGGTCTAGACAACTGTGGATGTTCAGCATTTCATACAACCATACTATCTCCATAATGCAAGGGTACAGCAACATATCCAAATTGTGGGATGGACACAGTCCAGGTTCTGTACTTTATTTAAGACATTTCACTCTTTGGTTGTGGCTGTCACATTCACTTCATTATGTAGTGACTGCAGTATACCTTTATTCCAGACTTATTACAGCTTTCTTGCTAGCTTCAAACTCTCTTTCTCACACTCTTTCACTTATTTTATATTTACATTTCAGGATGGTACTTAATTCTAGGCTTTATTAACATTTAGTACTGGGTTACAACAATCCTTTCCAGCTGACTCACTTATTTCATATTGCAGAATTTACACGGATGTATTCAACACTTGTCTATCCTTTGTTGACTGATTACCACTCATTTTCAGGCTGAGGCAGTTATCTGATATTACAGTACAGGTGAAAACTGTATTTGACACTTGTTTAATCTTTATTACTGGATTGCAATACACTCTTTTCCAGGCTGCATCACTTAGCTAATCTTACAATACTAGCAGAATCATTCTCCTAGGCTTATTTGACCTTTATTACTGGGTTACAACATTGAACACTTTTACAAGCTGTCTCACTTATATTCTATAACAATACCAGCAAAAGAATTACTAACCTGTCTGGTGGTGCAATCTCATCAGCCTATCAGCATAGGCTCGCTGATTCGCGGAACGAACACCTGCAGCTGTAATATAAATGAAGTAATATTGGAACATACCTATCCATACTATAAGCTAGGATAGCATTTCTTACATACTTAATTACATGGATACTTACTCAGTAGTGGGGCATTGGGCATTTGGCGGGCCTCCTGGATCCAACGGTTCAGTTGGTCCTCCTTCTGTCGCTTCAGGTCCGCATGATGGTGACGGACTTGTTCAACAGTCCTCGGAATGCCTGTGGCACTGGTGAGATTATGTGCCAACCGGTTCCATGCCTCTGCCTTGTATGCACCCCATTGAACCTGGCCCTGCATGAGTTGTGCTTCATGATCATGGACCAGGAGCCAAACCATATATTTTGACTTCTCAACACCCCAATTTTTTGCTCTAAAGTGACTTCCCTCTCCTGCACCTGCCATCCTGACTGCAAATGAGTACCACAATCAGTTATGGTGTGTATTCCCACCTATGGGGCTTATATATGCCGGTTTTCCCGCACTTATCTGTGATTGGCCATTTTGGAAATTTCTCAGCTAAGAGCAAACCTACTTTTTCATGGTTATATTTTCAGTCATTTCTATATGTATGCTAATACTGTATTTCTAGGTACAATTGTCATGGCTTAGTGGTTCAGTACTTTGACTATGGTGCACAGTATCCCGGGTTCGAGCATTGTCATTGCTTTTTTATTTTACGACTGTCTAGACAGGCTAGGAGGTGTGTCTGTGTAAAGACGACTTTGCTACACGTTGCTCAATGTTGCCCGATGCGCAGCTCCGCGCAAACGGGTTATGCTGAGTAAAGCGTTATTTAGCTACAAGCACTCATATTAAGCTGGGTGGAGCATTGCTAAGCTACAGGCACTCATATTAAGCTAGGTGGAGCGCTGCTTAGCTACGAGCACTCATTTTAAGCTGGGTAGAGTGTTGCTAATCTACGGGCACTCATATTAAGCTGGGTGGAGCGCTGCTTAGCTACGGGCATTCATATTAACCTTGTGAAAGTGCTGCTAAGCTACGGGCAATTATGATCATTCTTATATATATACATAATATAGGTTTTGTTCATAAATACATGGGACATTTCATTACATTTTACTAAAATTATATTTATATATATGTCGGAGAATTGTTTCATGTACTTATTTAAAGTAAAATGGAGAGGGATGTTGTGGGGTTCAAACCATGACTACCTCTTCTTTAGGTGATGTCTCTACCGCTACGCTATTGCTACTTGGCT
>NC_056729.1:1868701429-1868753719 GCF_019279795.1 Protopterus annectens
CTGAAATCCATTCAAACCAACCCATTCACTCTACTGACATGGGAGTGAGACAGAGAGAGAGAGAGAGAGAGAGAGAAAATATAAAACAAAACTCACATAGTGGGAAATAAATACCTACAAGTCAAAACCGGGAAGGCGTCACACCCGTCCAAAGAATAAAAGGTATGTAAAACATAACTGTATATAATTTAATGTAGTATGTGCTATAGATTAATAGGATATATGATGTAGAATGTTTGATATGTGCCATCTGTAGTTGTCCCTGTAATGATGTCCCACTGAACAACTGCTCTGGACAATACTGTCTGTTCCTGTAAGCAGTGGGACATACCCGCCAACTGTGCAGCTCAGCAATGAATGACAAAGACGTCAGCCATAATATCTGTGCATGTTATGGTAGTGTGGACAATAGCTGGTGGTGGATGTACTGCCGTCATGATAGACACATGGGTGTCAGAGCATACCACTTGCCGGACAGTCATGTTAATGTGTAATGTAGCATGCACAAATGCCATAGGTGTGTAATAAGCATACCAGCAATCTCACACCATATTTACCACCCTAATGTTAGTCTTTGTTCACATGTGGCACCTGTCTGTGTTGCAGCAAGGCAGACTAGTGCAGCTGTGAATCAAAGACAGTTACAGAATGCAGACCAGATGTCTGTATGCACACCACATATCTGTGTGATACAGAATGTGACGTGTATGTGTACAGTTACACAGACACTCATATAGACATAGGTATATCAACAACGTACAACTACACATATATATACATAGATGTATATTTATACACACATTATATATATATATATATATATATATATATATATATATATATATATATAAATTATATATAGTGGCACTGACAATGGCATGCAAGTGAAATAGTCTGTAACAGGTCAGCAAAGATAAGTGTCCCCACAGTGAGCATGGCTACAAACACATAGCACAAAGCATGGCACATACACATAGCACTAAGCTTGGTACAATACAACATATGTCCCAATGGTAGGTAAGCAGCTGACATAACAATTGCAGTCTGTGAACGTTTTTTTTGTATATGATATGGTGGGGGAGACAAATACTTGTATTGAGATCTATGGTAACCCTGCTGTATGGGTGGCTCAGACCTTTATGTCTTTCAGGAAACATGTCACATAGTCGTCTTCCCGTATACAGCGCTGCTGAGACAGACATCATTATTGACCACCTGGTACAGCACTACGTACTGCTGTTTGGGCGGACAGCCCATGACCAGCAGGAGAGGAACACCCTGTGGAACGAGCTAGTCCACAGGGTCAGTGATGTTGGACTGCATAACTACAGCTATGAACAGGTCTGGCATCATTGCACTGATCTGCTTTGCCATGTATGTTGGCGTGCAGCTGCCATAAGGGGGACCACCTTACAACAGGGGTGGGTGGCAACCCACCCATCCACCCCTCACCCGTGTGGAGGAGCTTCTCAGCAGCCTTGTGGCATCTGTCCACCTGCAGCTTCAACACCTGGCAGGGCACATCTTGGAGGTGGGTGCCAATGACACACCAGCTGAGGAGCATACAGGTAAGGCCCCAGGGCACATCAGTACCTGACTCTTGTGTATGCATTTGCATCTGTACAGGTACAGCATGCAAAACTGAGATATCATATACATAGTCTGCTGCTGTGTAGTAGTAATAAACAGTTGTGCATAAGCTGTAATATTGTGTAATTCCACTGTTGATGTAACGTAATGCTGCACTCACCTTTTATGAATGCCACAGCTGTGGCCACTGACATCAGCTTTCTCACACTCTTATGTAGGTCCCTCCAGGATACCACCATGGCAGCAGCCCATAGCTGGTGAGTATGATTCGTGTTCATGCATGACGATAAACTGGGTATGTAATAGCTATGGGATATCCCATGCACACGTCTAACACACCTACCCATACTGTATGTATTACACATTCATGTTTTGTTGCTGTGAAATGCATTGCATCACAGTAGAGACCATGCTGGGGTATTGGAAGGGTACAACAGACACATGCAGGATGACTAACATCCTGTCAATGTGCAATGTGTCCACAGGGATGTGAAGTGTGGCAAGACACACGGCCTACAGTAGGGACATGTGTGACTCAACACCACCATGGCTGCAGCTGCACACAATCAGGTTAAGTAAACATTGCAGACGTAACCCTGACCCCACAGCACTCTTGACAGCAGTATGTGCACTCCAAGGGATGTACACATGAGTAGACCTTGCAACCATGCAGATGTCTGGGACATGTGTAGAGCACCCCTCACAACCATGGTAAGGTCCACTGGTTATCAGTGTAATAGTCATGTACTGGTCATACATGCACTGCTGATGTTGTGATCTGTAACACAGAAATCAGGCATCCACAACTGATAGTGTTCACATATCATCCCAGGTATGAGTTGCTACAACACATAGGGGCTGTGAGCATTGGAGCTGACCTAACCAACACAGTACTACAGATGCATCAATGGTTTCTACACCTGCGAGGTATGGTACACAGTACAAGGCAGGGTGTGGACCAAGTCCACAGTAACACTTTGTACATGGGTGCAGTGTTAACACGGGGAAGGGCCATCACCTACCAACAAAGCCCACGCCTCACACACATGTATACTGCTGCTAGCATGATGTCACTATAGTTGCACTGCATGCTGTTGAGCACCATATGTAATGCATGCTGACAGAAGGGTAATGGGAAGACTGTGTGTACAAATGTTGTACAAATCCGTATTTAGGAGTGTGGTGTGTGTGTGTGTGTGTGTGTGTGTGTGTGTGTGTGTGTGTGTGTGTGTGTGTGTGTGTGTGTGTGTGTGTGTGTGTGTGTGTGTGTGTGTGTGTGTCTCAATTTGTTCATAAGTGCAATCTAGTGGAGTGTGGACAATGCATGTCAGATGTGAGTGTACGTGTGGGATTGGCCACATGGTAGTACTTCCCTTTGGGATTGTACTGCACATGGAGTGAGACATGGGAAGCCAGGACAACCTGTGCATTTATATCACATTATCAAAATCTTACTAATTCGAATCAATAAAGGTTGAACTTTATTGATCGAATTAGTAAAATATCGAATAACGTGAAAAAAAAAACAAACAAAAAAAAATAACTAGCGTACGCAGGGGGGGCAAGCCCCCTCTGCACCCCCCACAACTCCCCTACTTAAATATATCAACTTGAGACTGCACTAAATTGAGGTAAATGGAAATCTCCCCCTTATGGAGATTTCCGTTTACCTGCGCAATGTTCTGAGCTTTCGACATTTTCGTGCGGACAATATCGCATTTGATATTATCAGCTTATGACAATGTGAAGTAGACCCCAACCTGTCAGGTATGTGAACACAGGACAGCTGATAGCATAACAAGGTCTGTAGCATGGAGCATGCATTGGGAGGTGCAGTACATACCAGGTATACACATCATATTGCCAGCAGCAGATAGGTAACTGGCTACCCATATATGCAGCACTACAAATGCAATGGGGAATTACCACAGCACATCAATGAGTGTATCCAGGTAGTACTGCTGTCTGCATGATGGGTCACTTGTGCAGCAGATGTGGCATGGACTGAGCAAGACTGTAGTATGAGGCTCTGGTGTGTGACATATGTAGTGAATGTAGCAGCCTCAACCATATAGGGGCCTCGTACACCATTACTGCCCATACACAGGGTAATACAGGGTGACAGCAGTGAAGCCAAGTCCAACCTACTCCACCCAAATCAGGGAGGTGATGGAGTAACAGGTCAGGTGTTGTAACCACACGTGTAAGCATGGAGAGGAATGATATGTTAATGGGCCATAGTGATGCGTGTATATTAGCAAGTGCCATGCAGGATGGGGAACATATGTAACTGACTGTGGGACTGTCTGTATACTCAGGGAAAGTGAGGTAGTAAGGTGGCTGTCAGTGTGTGTGTGTGTGTGTGTGTGTGTGTGTGTGTGTGTGTGTGTGTGTGTGTGTACTGTTATGCAATGCTGTACAGGTCTTAACATGTGTACTTGTTTCCCCCACAGGTGGCAAGGTGGGCCAGGGTCCCTCCTGCATGCAAATGGAAGTTGGTGTCCCTACAGACACTGATGATGATGATGGTATAGGAGAGGCACAGGTGGGGTTGTCAGAGGCCGATGCTGCACCAACATGTGTCATCACCCTCCTAGCCACCCCAAGCCCGCATACAGTTACAGTGCCCCTACAAACCCCATCACATGTAGCCATAGCAGAGGGATAGTTGGCGCTTGGTGGCAATGACCAGGACAGTGTGGTGTCCATACCAACTCTGTTGGGTCACAGTTGGCATAACCAGATGTCTGGAAGGCCACCACATCGGCAGATATACCATGGTGCTCATGGGAGGACAGCAGGTCATCATGCCACTGGCAGAGGCACCACAACTGGTACTACCCAGAATATGTTTCAGGCCATAATGGAGGCATAGGCATGTATGGAAATGCACACTAGATAGGGCCTGAGGCTGCAGAGGTCTGCTTTTGCAGCTGTAAGTGGCAACCTTCATGAACTCACCAGTGCCTTCAGTGAATATACCGAGGTCATGGATAGACAGTGGAGTGAGATGGTTGGCCTCCTTGACCGTGGTATGTCTGTGCTAGAATGTGTGGTGGGAGTGCTGCGACATCCATGTGGACATAGGCCAGAGACACCAGCAGTTGGTGGTCAATGTGGATATGCCGGGACACCCAGCCACTCCCGTAGTGGCAGTACCAGTCCCAGCACACCACAGGGGCTGCTGTCCACACCACACCACAGCAGGCCTCATGCACATGGCCCTGGCCAGTCCCAGGCAGGACATGGTTCTAGCAGACATATGTCATCATCAGGGGAGAGTAGCACCTCAAGGTCTGTATCTGCATGTGCCCATGGAACCCCTGGCAGGCACAGTCAGCATGTCTGTGGCTGGAGGCAGTGAACTGCACACCCTGCCAGGTATGGTCTGCAGCTGTCCAACATCACCCATATAGGGCAGCCACATGGCAGAACTGTGTGCATGCATACCCACACACTATACAACCACACCTAGAGCGACCCCATACCGACACACACTACATCACCATGCCTCAATCAATGAACCACACCCCTCACCCACACACATGGTGACACATGTTTGGACCATGCTCATCCTCTTGCACACCTGCAACACACCCTCTGCATATGATGATACCTGTGCCACATCCTTGGCATCCATAATATCAATGCAGGGACAGGCTACTACAGCTCTGATGCACATGGTGACTGTAATGGAGTGCCGCAATGTGCCGCAGTGTAAAATGTAGTCAGGGGTAATGTGTACTGCATACATGTCAGGTAGTGTAGCCATGCAGCTAAGATGACTTTCACACACCCTGTGCATATAATGATTCCTGTGCCACATCCCTGTCATCCATAACATCGATGCAGGGATAGGCTAACATGGTTCTGATGCACACAGTGACTTTGATAGAGTGCCACAATGTGTAATGCATACATGTCAGGTAGTGTAGCCATGCAGCTATGATGAATTTCAGCTGTTGGTAACACCAATTGTTATTCCCCATACTATCATCCATTTGTGCTGTAGGCATACATGTGTCAACAGGAAGATGGTCTGCAGTCATATTCCACAAGGGTATGTCAGTGTGGCAACACCATGGCCATGACATATGTGGTGTACAGTTGCACACATGCCACAGGTATGTATAACAGTTATTGGCTGTGCAAAATTGAACAGTGGCCTGCTGGTACAGGTATAATCTGCATCCTTATGTCAACCCATCCACATACACACACATCCTTACTTGGCACAACGTGTCTAGACCCAAACCCGTGTATGTAGTGCTACTGAACTGTGTGGCTGTCATTGCACACATGACATCATCTGTAGGGTGAGGTGTGTACCAGGTCCCGAGCTACATTCAGGCCATCCACAGACACATACAATATGGTAATAGGGGATGTAATGTTTGTATATGGTGAATACATAGTGTGTCATACCATCATATTCACATTGACTGACACATAACAGGTAGACACACATCTTAGAGACCTGGTTGTATAGTTGCTAACTAACTAGTCTATGTGTCCAATGTGTTACAGGTAGGCTGCACACAGCACATGTGTAACTGGGTTGTATCCTATTATCTTTTACCTGTATCAGTGATGGTGACATTAGCCACCTGAGAGTGGTACGTGGGCCATATACCAGGTGTACCATGATGTAAAGACAATGTACACAGCACCCACATCCCCGACTGGATATTGTATACATTAGAATCCATCTTGATACTCTGACATACCCACTATCACACATTAGCCATGATGCCAAAACAATCCATTGCATAGCACAACAGTAGTACCACAGGGATATGCATGTGATGCACATGCCACAGGCATAGTAGGGTGTTGCATTGCATTGCCACACCTATAGGTGACAACAACAATATCCATACTACTGTGTGGCAATGTGTATTGTAATAGAAGTATGTGGGCTCGGAATGGTGTACTCTACAGATATGCACACATGCACACATACACACATGTGACAGACCTCAATGGGATTCCCATGCCTACTGACCATTTGGTACAACACTGTTGTACTGGTACTGCAAGGCACATGTAGCTGTTAGGGAGACGAGTGCAACAGGCTACATGTTACGTTAAAGGGGTTGAGAGGCACCACACACTATATGAGTTGTACAAATAGGCATCCCTCCCAGCCAAACAAGTCTGCCCTACAATACACTACCAAGTGTTGGAGATCTCATAACCAGGGCCAGTGACAACATGGGCACACGATGTTACCTGTACTACATCCCACCTGTATGATGTCAGGCTGGTATTGGTAACATATCATGCCATATAGTCTGGCTCCCATGGGTAATGTATTATGTGGAAGCCATCAACATTACCAGGCTACAGATACACAGACACAGATATGCAGATACAGTTATACATATTTCTAAATATATATATATATATATATATATATATATATATATATATATATATATATACATATACATGTTAGTTATATGTACAGTAAGATACATAAGTGGAAGGTGCACACAATATGGAACAGCCACTCTGCCTACAGTTGACCCCTGAATGACTGGACACTGTATGTGCCACCCATACAAATGACAATCATTGCCTGTAACATACATCCACAGAGAGGTCATAGGTAAAACAACGCCCACAGGTTTGAAGACATGGAAACCTTTAATCGTGTACTATTACAGTTCTACATGCCATGCCATATAGTTGTTCAGACACTGACAACTACATCAACGGAGTGATGCTACAGTGGACCAGTTACAGTCATGCAGTAGTCTGGAAAAGTTCACAGCTGTTGCTGTCCAGGCCAAGCCATTCACATTGTACAACAGGAAAGACACACTGGGCCACAGGATACCTAACAATCAACAGTATGTAATCCAGGTGTGTAGTTCAGCAGCCTCTATCTATACACTGTACAAACCACGTAGGTGGTATAGACGTCATATGACCACATGAGTTGTAACTGCTACATAGCATGGCATAACTGACACTATCACAGGCACACCAACACACAGAACAGTTTGTATGGCAGGAGGCAGTAGTCCTGCATTACCCAGATCCATGTCAGTAATGTGCATGTAGTTGAAGTATATGGTACTGTACATCCAGATACCTTAAGGCAGCTCAGCCCTGATACCCCCACATTTTGTAGCAGCCTAGGTCATTTCTGGTGCTCCCCCCTAGACTCAATAATACAGGGCCATATACCACTGTTACATACACTGGGCTTTGCAGTGCATGAGGGTACACATGTATTGTGTAGGTGGCGCCCACACATATATGGCCCCAGCCCCAATATATGTGTGGGGATTACAATGGCAGTGGACTGCAGGCAGACAAGGCAGTGTGTTATACTCCCAGCCTACTATGGATCAACCACCAACATCATGACATATGTGCAAAGCTTGGTATGTAGGTGATGGACAGAGGCTGGAATACGGGCACATATGTGGACAACTGTTGCCATACACTACACAAGGTGCAGGTGTTAGAGGATAGTCTGTAACATACCCTTAGTCAGGGAATTGATGGTAGAGACGGTCATGGATGTAGCCATGTACCGATAACATGCAACACACACACACACTGCCAGTATATTATCTGACACAAGACCTGTGTGGTGGACAGACAAGACATGATAGGCACAGTTCCAGCCATAATGAGGGTAGGCCCACAGTTGTGTGCTATGCAGATGGACTGCATTCCATGGCAAACTAGTATGTACACCCACACCCTGTAACACCAGTACTGTACAAAGCATAACACAACTCTACTCAAAGTCTGTCTGTACTTCCTGATCCTCCTACAAATATGTGGCTGCCCTGAGTGTGCCAGTTCTCTTGTAAGGGGTATTGCCACATGCTGTCGGTAGCATTGCTGCCCACACCAGGATGGATGCCCATCACACAGGCGATGTAATGGGACCACGCACACATGATGTGGGAATCTATAGTAGGTGGTTGCCATAACAGTGTTAATTGGGTGTAGTACACATGTGTAATCATATATCTGGCTATCTGGATAGGTATATGTACATATATTCCCACCATATGTCATGGACATGAAGTGTAGGCCAACCCCAGCCTGTATGTTCCCAATGTCATAGTGGCAGCAGATGTCAGGTATGTATAGCAGGTATACTAGCAGACTATTGCTTCTGTCATTGGGATTGTCTTCACAGACATGGTGTGTGTGGGAGGTCAAATCTGCTCATAATGTGTGTGCCATTGATTACTGAATGACATCCAAAGGACATTTATTTATTTAGTTATTTATTTATTTTATTTTACATTTGTTAACCGGGAAAGTCCAACTTGGAAAGAGCCAATTTTCAGCGGAGGCCCATGGAGAAATGCTCCAGATGCATCAGTGTACAGTACCGCTGCTAGCACGTAATGCCACTGTTGACTGCAGCAGAGATATTGGACAATATATGTGGAGGGTCTAACACAGTCTGTACAGTCCAGAGGTATACACATAAGCCCTTAGTGCTACATGTTTACCACGCCTGACAATATGGGTGTGGATGGCCATGTAGATGGGTATAACACATAATGATCGGTATATGATGTCCACCATAGGTCATGCTTTCACACACCCCTGCCTGGCCTGTAATGGTATGACCACTGGTACAGGGGTGCCATGGCCACATACTACACAATAGGTATTGACATACATCTGCACTGCATCCCACTGCCCTGTCTAACATACATGACTGTTAGGGGAGGGTTGGCAGTGGGACATCTGGCTAGTATCTGCACATGACATCCCACTGGGTAGGTACACTCAGCTGCTAGGCATGTCACAATGCACTGTGCAGGCTGCAGGCAGACTGGCTCAACACTGGCCTACATCTCCCAAGGGGGAATGCACATGTACCTGCATATAAAGCAGGCTCAACAGGCATGTCACAGCACAGGGTAAGATACACCTGTGTAACAGTGCATATCCACAACCAATGTGAACACAGCCACAGCCACATATGGTTAGCTAGCATGGTATTACAGTATATGGGCTATGTGTTCAACACCATCCTCATATGTGCCCCCCACAGACTGACCCTACATATACTGGCCTGCTACAGAGTTTGGTCTGGTGGCTGTCTATGGTATGGGACGTGTGTTTATAGCCCTACAAACATGTACGCCACTACAGTACCATGCATTGGGGCAGCATGTAACATCTGATAGTAGGGGAACTAGAACAATGTCATTTACCACAGTCTGTACACAGGCTAAGGTACATATCAACACTACACACCCTGTCAATATTCACCATAAGTACACAGACCTCAGTACTGTACAAACATCCACAGAATGTGCAGGTAATGTCATGGAATGTAACCCCTACTGTACATAACATGTGTAGCAGTCAGATATATCACTGGCTTGTTATCAGATATGATGACACTAATTATGGGGTACAGCACATATGCACCACTTCATGCACGACATATGTACAAAGGTTGACAGATGTGTGGCTGGGAGCACATACACAGGGCCAATATTGACATGTCGCTTTGATAACCACATACATTTACTGTTGTTATAGGGTTGTTGCAACATATGTCCTTTGAGGGATATGACGTCTGTGACTACCACAGCTTTCTCCATCTACTGACTGCAATCCTCACACTACCTACAGCAGTCGACAGCTAGATGCTCCATGGGTGACACATGCAACCACAGACACAACACTACCCAGGCTGCAGATGACCCTGCAGATGGAGATTCCCCATAAACATGGAACTGACATGGCAGGTATTGAGACATGTACAACAGCCATATCCACACAAACACTGCTAAAGCAACATTACTCCAAATGCAGTATAGCGGCACTTACAGTCTGTAGTCAGGTTAGGCACATCCACCTCCTGTTTGTTGCACTGTTTCCACAGTGTATGTTGTTAGAGGTACACTGCAATCCATCTGAGATGCTGTTTGCCACACGACAGATCTAGTTCCTGCTCACAGTGGGTGAAAAGGGCCAACACCACCATGATGTTCTTAGGTATTGGAGTGTGTTTTCATACAATTGGCTATGGGAATGTTAATACAGCTGTTTCACATGCAATCAACTAGGGGAGGGCTGCGATTTGTGCAGAGGCCATCAGCTGATCATGAACATTACTTACATTGCACATGTTGCTGCCTAAGCAAAGCAGGTGTAGGTCTCTACATCCACCTGAGATGGGGTGTGGGATGCAGACAGAGGCAAATATGTGTCAGGGAGGGGTGGGAGGGGAAATCTGAAGCATGTTTGTGTCACACACCTAGCAGCACAGGGTATCAAACCCCTGTCAACTATGTAGTGCTAGCACAGTTCGCTGCAATTACTGGATGCATCACATGGGTTACCTGTTGTGGAACACTCAAAACATATATGTGATGATGAGTGACATCTGCAACAGGGATACAGTAGCTGTACAGTAGGTGACATACACGTGCCTATCGGCATGAACAGGTGCCAGCATCAACACAGCCACACTCTCAAAAGGACACACACATTGACACACGAGGCAGGGCCAGGTGTACAACTCAGTTGTGGGATTGCCATATCACATCACTGTGCAGGTATCCCATGCACCACACATGTCATATGTGGGCTGTATAGGCAAAGGATATGGGAAGGTGTCTGACATCAGATAGCATACTGCAGTATGCCCATGGGGGTTGTAGGAAGTGTGGATGTGAACATCTGCAGCATGCAACACAAACACACACACAGGGTGCCAGTACTGACATGCATGGGTGCATGGCTGCACAGATGTGTGGTGTTTGACTGCGCCAGACAGCTGTCCAAGGCTAGGCAATGGATGTACCTTAGCATCAGGCCACATGACAATGGTCTGCATTGTGGCTCAGGGATGTAGTGTCTGCATTTGCCCACACAGGTGGGTATTGTATCCCCCATCCAGTCACCTGGGTGACTACTGTGTGTGGGCAATGCTGTGCATCACTTGCCATGTCTGTGTTCCTTCATCCATGACATGGACAATCTAGGATGTGCACACCTCCCACATGCATGTACAGTGATGTGTGGAACTGTACCTGGGGTGTCTGGCCCATGTTAAGAACACAGATTATCATCAGATGTGCCAGTCCTGCCTACCTGTGGCAGGAGCTGATAATGGCCAGCAGCTTTACCCTGCACCTACATGGAGTGCATGCTATCAGCATTTCTTGGTGTTAGTGGCATCTGTCCATACGGGCATGTTGTCAGGCAAGGCATGTCTGTTGTGGGTCACATGTGATGGCACCACAGGTGGTGCAGGTGTCCATTGGGGAACACGGGGCAGGTGCACTGTCTGCACATATGTGCATATTGGACAGATGGACTGGGTGTCATGCCCTCTGTGGCCCACCACTGTCACTCCATAGTTACTATCAGTGGCTAATATGTAGTGTACTATCCACATATTGGCTGTTACCTAGGTATGTGTGTGTGTGTGTGTGTGTGTGTGTGTGTATGTATGACACATGGGGTGAAAGTTTGCTTTGGGTAACACTGGGGTTGCTAACTGTGATTGCCTGACCTTGATGTCACATGTCTGGGTATGGCTCTGCACCCCGGCCTCTCAGCCATATCACATGTGTTATCCCTGTACAGTGGACATTGTGATATATAGTATGGCCACCATATAAGAAATATGCAAAACCTGCTCCACATTGGCCACACAGTCCCAGCCACCTCTACGCAGGATACGGGTTACAAACAACACTCACACGCACACCTGCCATGTTTGGGAGTAGAACCCTTACCTAACTAGTGTATTACACTACAGCACTACGCAGTTATAGCACGCACCATGGATATTATTGGCGTAGTCCTTGCCCAAAAGTGTATTTCACAATGACTGACATCAGCAGGATTGCCAAAGTAGGCCATTTGAAATGACTCCGAGAGACTAGCCTAAAATGCATTACTCCCTACACAGACAGTCACACACATAATACATCTGGAATTGCCATGTGTGGGGATGGAACCCAACCATGCTTCTAATTCACAATACAGCAGTATGCAGTTACAGGACATGCTACAGTGATTACTGGTCTACAACTTTCCCAGAGGTGTATTTCTAGGTGGGTGACATTGGCAGCCTTGCCAAAGGTAGGTATGTGAAATGTGAGGGGTGTGAGTACCCTAAAAGCATTGCTCTCTACACAATCAGACATGCACGCATACAAACACACTTCGCAAGTCGGGGGTTAGAACTCCCAACTAACTCCTCAATCACACTATGTCCATACAATGTTACAGGATGTGCTATGGAGATCACTGGGCTATGATTGTCCCAGAGGTGTATTTCAGGTTGCTTGACATCAGCAGCATTGCCAAAGGTGGGTATTTGACTTGTAAGGGGTGTGAGTATTCTAAAAATAAATGCTCTTTACACAGTCAGACATGCACACAGACACACACTCACACATGCAGTTGCCAGGTTTGGGGTTGGAACTCCTACCTAACTAGTTTACCACACTATAGCAGTATGCAGTTATGGGATGCGCTACAGAGTTTATTGGGCTACAGCCTTCCCAGGGGTGTATTTCTAGGTGGGTGACATCAGCAGCCTTGCCAAAGTTGGGTATTTGAAATGTAAGGGGTGTGAGTACCCTAAAAGCATTGCTCACTACAGTGTCAGACATGCATGCATACACACACAGTTGGCAGGTCAGGGGCTAGAACTCCCAACTTACTCCTTAATCACACTATGGCCAGACAATGTTACAGGACGTGCTACGGAGATCACTGGGTTATGATTGTCCCAGAGGTGTACTTCCGGTTGTGTGACATCAACATCCTTGCCAAAGGTGGGTATTTGACTTGTAAAGGGTGTTAACAACCTAAAAAGCATTGCTCTCTATACAGTCAGTGACAGACAGACACGCACGCATATGCACGCACAGACTCACACATGCACAGTTGCCACATCTGGGGTTTGACCTCCTACCTAACTACGTTATCACACTACAGCAGTTTGCAGTTACAGCATGCGCTACAGAGATTACTGGGCTACAGCTTTCCCAGGGGAGTATGTCTAGGTGGGTGACATCAGCAGCCTTGCCAAAGTTGGGTATGTGAAATGTAAGGGGTGTGAGCACCCTAAAAGCATTGCTCTCTACACAGTCAGACATGCACGCATACACACACAGTTGGCAGGTCAGGGGCTAGAACTCCCAACTTACTCCTTAATCACACTATGGCCAGACAATGTTACGGGACATGCTACGGAGATCACTGGGCTATGATTGTCCCAGAGGTGTACTTCAGGTTGCGTGACATCAGCAGCCTTGCCAAAGGTGGATATTTGACTTGTAAGGGGTGTTAATAACCTAAAAAGCATTGCTCTCTATACAGTCAGTGACAGAGAGACACGCACGCATGCATATGCACACACAGACTCACACACGCACAGTTGTCACATCTGGGGTTTGACCTCCTACCTAACTACATTATCACACTACAGCAGTTTGCAGTTACAGCATGCGCTACAGAGATTACTGGGCTACAGCTTTCCCAGGGGAGTATGTCTAGGTGGGTGACATCAGTAGCCTTGCCAAAGTTAGGTATGTGAAATGTAAGGGGTGTGAGTACCCTAAAAGCATTGTTCTCTACACAGTCAGACATGCTCATATACACACACAGTCGGCAGGTCAGGGGCTAGAACTCCCAACTAACTCCTTAATCACACTATGACCATATGATGTTACGGGATGTGCTATGGAGATTACTGGGCTATGACCGTCCAAGAGGTGTATTTTGAGTTGTGTGACATCAGCAGCCTTGCCAAAGGTGGGTAATTGACTTGTAAGGGGTGTGAGTAGTCTAAAAGGCATCGCTGTCTACACAGTCAATGACAGACACACACACATACACACACGCAGACTCACACACACATACACACACACACACACACACACACACACACACACACACACACACACACACACACACACAGTTGCCACATCTGAGGTTTGACCTCCTACTTAACTACATTATCACACTACAGCAGTACGCAGTTACAGCATGTGCTATAGAGATTACTGGGTTACAGCTTTCCCAGGGGAGTATTTCTAGGTAGGTGACATCAGCAGCCTTGCCAAAGTTGGGTATGTGAATAGTAAGGATTGTGAGTAGCCTAAAAGGCATTGTTCTCTACACAGTCAGTGAGAGACAGACACACACACATGAACAGTGACACACACAAACACACACAGTTGCCATGTCTGGGGTTAGAACTCCTATCTAACTAGTTTATCACACTACAGCAGTATGCAGTTATGGGACCTGCCAGAGATTACTGGCCTACAACTCTCCCAAAGGTGTATTTCACATTGGATAACCTCAGCAGGCTTGTCAGGGTGCCGCTATGGGGTGGCCGGTGTGTGCATGGCTCATACACCATTCATGTAGGGGTGACACGCCACAAGCGGCCACACATGGGGTCATATGTCACAGGTGCATGTATAGGACAACTAGCTGACTATGTCCTTGTACAGCCATGCTGCACAGCTGGCACATGGACCACATAGTCTGTGGTGCTGACAGGTACTGGTCGCTAGTAACTGCAGTGTGTGACATTTGCACCTGATGTGTTTGGGGCCCTTTGGCTGTGTGCTGGGTGAGACAAGCGTGGATGGCTCTTTGTCACAGTCACCCTCTTCCACACATCTATATCCATCTACATTTGGCTTATTATGGTGTGTTGTCCTTACATATATGTCTGTATTCCTATCCACTGTGTGTGCAAGGCATGAGTGGTGCATACTGACAAGTGTCTGCAGTAACAATTGCAACTGCTGGATGTGTCTGGTCCACTGATGTTTGCATACATGGCCTTCATGTGTTTAAGTGTGTGAGCATGCCCAGTATGACGTTCAGTATGTTGATGACTGACATTGTCTTCATTTCTCTAAGTGTGTGATCATGCCCAGTAAGGCTGTCTGTTTTGCATGTGTGGAGCATGTCTGGTGGTTTGTACTGCACAGCTGACCTTTGTGTTGTACACCAACAGGTAGCATGCTGTGCCTGCAGGATATCCACCGATCATTTGGCATTGACTGTTGCTACATGTCTGCATAGCGGAAGGTACACCTGACTATTTTTATGTTTCTACACAGGATTGGGGGGTGCACCTGGCTGTTACTATATTTCTATGTGGGGTGGTGGGGCACACCTGACAGTTGTACACATTTGCTAGGACTGTACTGGTATGTACTGTAGTCCATTTCAGTCAGTAGTCTTACTTATCGTGCTGGTTAAGCCATACAGGTGTACTACCATTCTTATCTTTTGATTGTGTACACATTAGTTTCTGAATTCCTAGCCATCACAACTGACATCCCACTATCTGGCCTGCTGCAGTCTGTCCATGTAGGCCTGGGTGGGGGCTACCCATACCCCTCATTCAGAGGCCATAGTACGGCATTTGTTTGTGTTGTCTACACCTGTCCTTCTGGCTGTGACTGTTTTTGGGTATGTGACCCCCTCCTGTCTGGCATGTGTGAGTCCCTTATCTTGTGGGTGTCCCAGTATTGAGGGTGGTGCTGCAGGGCTGCCTATGTCAGATGCACATAGTACACTGCCTACTCATGGTTAGGCACAGGTAGTGTAATGTTTGGCATCCCTTTTACTGCATGTGAGAGTCAGAGAGAGGTGCTATTCCCTGGGTCCCTCCCATATTAGTATATTTGCTATGTGTTGCCTCTTTGCCAGGGCCAGGGCATACTGGGCACACCTCCTTCTGCCTACTGGGGCAGGCTCAGGTTGTTCCTCCTTCGAGTCACTCTGTGCCTGTGCAGGCCTTGGCATTGATGAGGGGCAATGTGGCCCTGACCCTTGCTGCTCCTGCTGCAGCTGTTTCTGCAGGATCATATTGTGTAGCATGGCACATACAAGGATGATATGGGTACGTGTAGTTGGTGAGTACTGCAAGGCTCCACTGGATGTGTCCAAGCACCAGAACCGTGACTTGAGCATCCCAAACACACTCTCTATTATGATTCTTGTTTGTGCATGTGCCTCATTATGGAGTTCTTGTTTGGGTGTGTGTGTGTGTTTCTGATGGGTGTCATCAGCAACTGCTCCAGTGCGTATCCATCATCCCCCACTAGGTGACCATGTGGGATGTCCCCATTGGCAAATTTCTGGTACAGCTGCATCAGATGCCAGATGTGGGAATTGTGATAACTTCCAGGGCAGCCAGCACACATGTTCAGTATTATGCCCTGGGCATCACACACGACCTGACAGTTGATGGAGGGGAAGCTCTTGCAGTTGATGTAGACCCTACCCTGCTCACCGGGTGGTGCTTTGATACATATGTGCATGCAGTTTATTGCACCCACTACCTCAGGGGTATTCTGCTATTTGCTGGAAGAGATGCATACTGCTGGCCAACGCCTCACGGGTGAGGGACAAATATACGTGCTCACCGACATGTGCTGCCATGGCATCCAGGAACTGGTTGAGTACCCTGGGTGCTGATGCCTGTGAGATCCCCATCATATCCCCAGTTGGCCTTTGGAACGTACCTGTAGCTAGTATTCTTAGGCCTACACGTACCTTCATTTCCACTGGGATGTGTTCCCCTCTGTTAATTCTGTGTGTCAGTCGTGGCCGGCACAGATCAACAATCTGCTGTAGGAGGTCCCTGTCCACCCTGTAGTGCTCCACTATCTCCAGCTCATGTAGCCCTTGGTAGGTTACCCTGGCTCTGTGCACTCTTCTTGTCTTCTCACTGTGGGTTGGTCGGCAGCATTTCCATCCTCACTACCCACAGCCTCTTCCACAAGTTGTATGATAGCTATTGCAGCCCCTAACATTTTGCTGATGTTAGTGTTAAAGGTTCCCCACTTGTTTACAACGGTGGTGTATGGTGTGGGAAAAACAGAGGGGTAGGTGTTTGCATAGTTTATAGTGGCGTTCTGGGCTGGGCTGGTCTGCTGCCTGTGTAATTGGCTGGTTCCGATACATTTCACCTGGCAGTGAACCTAGTACCCCTTGATTAACTTCTTACTGCTGCTTTCCCTTCCCATTGCCCTTCTGATTCATCCCTGGGGTGCGCCGCGCAATCGGTGTCCACCAATGTGCACTCTGCTGCTTGTTCTTGGGTTCACTTCCTTTATTTTCCTGTAGATCCTGTTGCACGGCATGCACACCCGCTTACACTTTGTCATACATGCTGGGAAGGTTTAGACACACCCCCTGGCTTTGCTGTGCTAAGCTGGATGCAACGCCGAGCCACAGGGCTCCAATCCACTGACAGTATGCCTGACATTCCTACACATTATGTCACCTACCAGTCTTGCACTCCGCTATTCATACTCTTAAACTGTTGGGACCTGCCTCACATGCTGGGGAAAATCTGGATTTACTACCCTTCCCCTCATTTGCATAGAATTGCCTGCTAATGCATAGTTACATGTGTCACACTGTGCCTCCCCCCTTAGCAACCACCACTCACTGGTCAGGTTGTCTTTTGCCTGCCATAGACTTGCATGGCAGAATACTGATTTTAGTTAGACTGCTTTTTTAGGTTTATTTTCTTATTTCCCCACACATCCCATTTGCACTCCGCTGCCCTATGCTTCAATGGCCGTGATCGGCGGACATATCATAAAAGTTGTATTTTGTACATTTTGCATTGTTTTCAATGCCAGTGGCTTTCTACTTGGCCATTGGCATGCTTCCTTGATGATATACAGCCTTTATTTGGAGCTGTCATAGCTCCGTTTTGGAGTTTGCAGTACCGTACTCGGTTACTAACCGAGTACCTTTCTGCATATTACGCTAGTCCTGCACACCCTGATTCCTGCTTCCTGGATGGCAGATTTACCTCATTTGCATGTTTTTCACCTGTAAATGGGGTGATTTGCATACAGGGGCTGGGAATGTGCAGCACTAGTGCTACAGCGCTCGCACACGTCAAACGTGCACATACGTGGATTGCTCAGCTGCCATATTGGCAAAATTTCCTCTTACACTAATCATGCATGCCGTGCAAGCTCTTGAGAATCCAGGGGTAGTTCTCTTCTGTATTGATGTCAGAACTTTTCTACTGTATTATTTTAAACATTTCTCTGTGATCTCTGAACTCTTGACTAGCACTGTGTAGTAATACGTATTGTCTTGTGTTTTTATTATTTATTATCAAATATTTTTTAAACCAACTGTGGCTATTTGTGTGGAGATAATAAGCTCTAGAGTACATTGCATGTATATAGTGGTACTGTAGTAAGCCACTCCAAATAAGCCTTGCTGTTCATTTACCCTTACTATTTGGATAATAATATTGCACAGTAATAATTGGACACCCTTTGGTAAGGGACTTTTTAGTAGCTGATATTAGTGGTTGGTGGCAAGTGGTACTATTGTATAGTCAGGGCAGAAGGGGAATATCTGGAGAACTTGTGCCAGTCTTTCCCAGGATTGTCTGTGTGCTTGTATATAACTCATATCTCAAAGTGTGTGTGTGTCAGCTACTGGGGCAGGGACAAGAAACACTGGTTGGAAGAGTGGGTGCTGGAGGTTTTAGCTTGACCACTAATCTGAGATCTGGACCCTTTAGTTGTGCTAGTGGGGAGTCTTATTGGGGATCTGAAGAGAAAGGAAGAAACCAACCCCAGACTGTATGTGATCTCTGTGTGCTCTTAAGGGAAATTGTACTTTACTGTGTGTGTATTTGTTATCCTCCCCTGTGTGGATGCCCCCCGCTGGTGTTAGTGGTGAGGATTGAGGCTCCTTGATTGCTAGGCCAGTGCATGGGCATCACATATTAATTATTTGAGAGTGGTGGGATATCCACACCACATATTAATTGGTTGTCACATACTAATTGGCTTGTAGTGGTGTGGATAGTGAATTCCTGTAGCTTGTGTACAGTGAAGGTGTTTTTGTACTCTAAATCAGCCACACAGTGAATATTCAGAGTTCAGATCACAATTGTTTTATTTCTTTGCTTAGCTTAGACAGGGAGAGCAGGCAAGCATGTCAGCAGAGGAGTATGGGAAGCTGACAACGAGCCAGTTGGCTGAGATGTGCCAGGCTAAGGGACTGGTGCATGAAAACCTGACTAAGGCAGAAGTGATTGCAGCTTTGGTCACAGCTGCATCAGAAAACAGACATCAGGAGGATGATCAGAATGGCAGTGGAGATGTGCAATGCTCGACCTTTCTACAGAGGACTTAAAAATCCATCTGAAGCTAAAGAAATTTGAGTTGGAGGCCAGGCAGGTGAAAGTGGAAGCAGCAGAGAGACTGAAGTGTCTAGGGAGTGAGGAGAATAAGAAATTGCTACCATTGGAAGCTGAGGAGAAGGAAAGGCAAAGGCAGCACAAAAAGGAGTTGCTGACTCTTCACCAGAGTCTTGGAGGTAATGGGGAAGTGGGTAACCGGACCCCAGAAGCAGAAAAGGTTAGTAAATATCTTCCGCAGTTTACAGAGGGGGATAATTTTGATAGTTTCATTCACATGTTTGAGAGGGTATGTAAACAGTATGATGTTGACCAAAGGATCTGGGTACAGTTCATGGCCCCCTTACTCCATGGTAAAGTTGTAACTATTTTGTCCAAAATGTCTGACATTGACTGATTTAACTATAATGCTGTAAAGAACTGTTTATTAGAATTTTTTAAGCACACACCTGAAACGTATAGGAAAATGTTTTGTGTGTATAGACGCAAGGCAGATGAAAGTGTGTGTGAATACAAAAGTGATCACCCCTTTTCAAACTATCTTGCTGTTTTGAAAATAGTGACTCTCCACTAAAACTTAACTTTTTAGACAGATAAAACTTAAGTTACCTACTTTCACATCTAACTTTTCTAGTGCACACTGCAGTGTTTAGGATAAACCATTTTTTTTTCATCTTACCTTTAAGCATCCCTGTGACTAGCACTTGCTCTAATACCTGCTGTAAAGCACTAGGAAGCCTTAAACTGATGCAAGCACTCAACTCTCCTTATTAATAAGGAGAAATTAATCATAGGCACTAAACAGCCTATAATTGCAAAGTACCTTGCCAAGGTAAGGGAAAACAGCTCCTGTACTTTAAAAAAAAAAAAAAAGCGCCAAACCAGGCATGTCCAAGGGTCAGTTCCATTGATTTCTCCTGTCCACCTGGTGAATCTGGGCATACTGGGGCAATGCAGCAATTGCCTCATGTACACAGACAACCCTCTCCTCCTACCACCCAACACTACAACCTGTGAGAGATGCACTTACATAGCCAAGCTGGAAGCATTGCTCTCTCCACCCAGGATTGTGCTAGACAGTCAAGAGGAGAAGGTTAACACCCGCACTACACCTCAAGCAACACATAGCCCTTCTAAACTCACACCACCAACACCCACACATAGCAACACTAAATCCACATATGTGGAGGCCCTTAACTGTAACCTGCCCAAGCAACAAGGACCTCCGAAGCTGAAACACAAACACCAATCGCAACCAGTGTCACATAGCTCACAACACCAGTGTGCCACCCAGCAACAGCCCCTAAGGCAAGACAACGTACCTAACACTTTAATCATAAGTGACTCTATAGTCAGGCACACTGATGTCCCACTCACCAGGCTGAACAAGGAGAAAATTACAGTGAGCTGCCTGTCGGGTGCCAGGATCCACCACATAACTCATGCACTCAAGTCACTCCACAACAAGTACAAATATGACTGTCATTGTCCATGTTGGAGTGAATGACTTGAGATGTACCTCCCTGGACTGCATGAAAAGAGACATGGAAGAGCTCTCAGATCATGTGGCCCAGGCAGGTATGACCCTAGCCCTGAGTAGCATCCTGCTTTCACCCAGAATGATACCACAATATAAGGACAAAATTATTGATTTCAACAATTAGCTAAGCTTCTAGTGTCATTCAAAGGGGAGCCAGTAACTGTCTGCCTGGGACAACATGATCGACAGACCACGATGCTTTGCCAGAGATGGTCTGCTCCTGTCACCCCTGGGATTCAGGTTACTGGCTAAGGCTCTTGCCACCCCTATAGTGCCTTTTTAGGCAAAGTGCAAAGAACAAAACCACCACCATAACAGATACAAGCATGCAAAATGTGAAGGTAATGCTGCTCAATGCTAGAAGTCTAAACCTCAAAATGCACTCTCTCGAGGCACTCCTAAAAATGGAGAACATTGATATCTGTGCAGTAACTGAGACCTGATTCAAGGCTCCAGAGAGTGCCCCTGCAATACCAGGCTACAACTCTTACCACACTTTTCGGCCACCAAACCAGGATCGAAACACTTATGGTGGAGGAGTGTCCATATTCACTAAGGATATTCACATCACTGGGTTAGTTGCCCAACACAATGCATCTGAAATTCTCCAGGTGCAACTAACACTAGGTAAGACTGCAATCCAAATTGTAGCTTGCTGCAGATCTCCCACCATGCTCCAAGATTCTCACTACACCTTTCTAAACATACTGGAAAATCACAAAAATAAAAGTAAAAACTGCTGCACACCGTATCGCTAGGAACACCAGTAGTATCAAAGCCAGAATAAATCAAATAAATAAAAAAAATAAAAAGCTGCTGGTGTTCGCTCCAGTTACCTTTTAGTTTTAAAACAAGCAAAAGGCAAAAATCCAACAGCACACAAATAGTCCCAGTCTATTCAGACCACACGTAGAGCAAAAACACGACTTTACAGTCCAAAAGTAGAAACGACTATACAGTCCAATGACACAAGTTGCTGGAGACTCCAAATAGTATTAAAAATCTGTTTTATTGGATCCACAGGTGGACGGTTAGCGCTTTCGCAATGCTCCACACCTATGGTCACCCCCTCGTTGGTCATGTCAGACCATAAGCTAATCACCATTGACATCCACATCCCACCCCCACCCCCCAGTAAGGAAACCTCCATAAAAAACTTCTCCAAGGCTAACTTCATACTACTCAAGTCAGAAGTTATAAACTTCATGACACCCATGCAGACAGGTACTGAAAGTTCGACTGCTGAGTTCTACAATAAGGCACTGTACAAGCACATCCACTCATGCATGAATCGTGCCATCCTAAATAGAACCAAGATGTTCTCCTCCAAAAAAAGGAAGCCAATCTGGTGGTCCCCTGCCATAAACAAACTTTACAACAAAAGGAAAAAACTGTTGCAGAAAAGAGGAAAATCCCAGGATGCAAAAAACTCACTTACTAGCCTCAGTAAGAGCTGAGATCCCTCATAAAATCCTCCAAAGCTAGTTACGAAAATAAAATTGCCAGAGATTCCAAAGACAGCCACAAGGCATTCTATAACTATGTCAAGAATCTAAATGGCAATGCTCAGATCTGCTCTGAGCTACAACAGAATGGCATTAAATATACTGATCCCAAGGATATTGCCAATATCCTGGCAGATCGATTCAGTGCCAACTCCACCCCCCTCACTCCCTAAACGACTCATCTCAATACTGGAAGATTGCCAAATTCCGGTAATAATGGCCACACAGGTAAAAAAACACACTCTCCAAAGCTAAGAATACAGCATCCATGGGACCAGATGATATCCCAGGCTGTGTACTGCATGAACTACAAAATGAACTGGCACCTCACCTAAGTGTCATGTTTAATCATACCCTCACCTCAGGCTTCATGCCCACAGAGTGGCGCACAGCTACAGTTATCCCACTCCACAAGGGGCATCCACCTTGGATCCCAGGAACTACCACCCCATCAGTCTGACGAGCCTGATCTGCAAGGCCATGGAACGTATTATCATGAAACTTATAAACAAAGACATTGGCAACCTTAAAACACTGGACTCTACCCAGTTTGGGTTCGTAAAGGTCTGATCTTGTCTCCTGACCCTTATTGACTTCTTCTAATCAGTCTCCAGAGCCGTGGGCGAGGGTAAGGCAGTCCACACAGTCTATCTGGACCTTGCCAAGGCCTTTGACACCATCCCCCACTCTGGAATCATAGATAAACTTACTAAGCTGAGCATTAATCCCTACGTCACTCGATGGGTTGCCAACTGGCTTACCGACAGAAGCCACACTGTAAAAGTAGCTGACTCCAAATCCAGCTCCAGACAAGTGACAAGTGGAGTACCTCAGGGTTCTGTCCTGGGACCTCTCTCGTTTGGCATCTACTTCTCTGAAGTACAGGCCAACACTAAGGGACTCTGGCTAACAAAGTTTGCAGATGACTGCAAACTGGGAGCCATTACTGAATCCCCAAATGATGTGGATACTCTACAAATGGGCCTTACAGAAACAGATGCTTGGTGCCTGAGCCATGGGCTCAAGCTCAATGCCAAGAAATGTATAGTTATCCCCTTTGGGGAAAAAACATGTACCCATGAATTATCACATAGGTAGCAGTACACTAAACACCGAAAGTATGATAAGAGACTTAGGGACACAGATGGACAGTGGTTTCACCTTCAATAACCAATCACCACAACAGTTAGGAAATCCTTCTATGTGGCACACCTCATCACTAAGGGCTTTTCATCCAGAAGAAAAGGAGGTCATTGTCCCACTGTACTCATCCCTTATTAGACCCATTATAGAATACAATGTCCCATTTGGTATGTACCTCTCAAGACATCTTCAACAACTGGAAAGGCCACAGAAATACCTCACTAAAAGAATCACAGACCTAAAGCAGATGCCCAATGCTGAATGCCTTAAAAAACTTCAGCTATACTCGGTCGCATATCGTCTACTCAGAGGCGATTTCTGCTTATCATACAAGGCCATGTCAAACCCAGAGCTGTTGGACATGCTACACTTAAAGAAATCCCAATCCCTCAGAGCCACATGCTCCAGGGATCTAAATCTTGTCATCACAATAAACAAAACATGCTGGAGGGATAGGTTCCTGACCCAGAGACTCCCCAGACTCTGGAATAGACTGCCCATACATGTCAAGTGGAGCACCTCTTTGGACCTCTTCAAAAGGAACCTTGATGATTGGATGAGAGAAAGGAAATTCACTCCGGGGATCACGTCAGTCACCCTGCTAGACAGGGTTCCAGGGAAGTAAATAGTGTGGGAAGAAATAGCCAGGGAATTGTTATGGCTAGGCTTGTATAGGCCCTAGGGCTGATAGCCTAGTACCAACCTATGAACCTATGAATACGTTGCTGAACTGAGCACTTATTTTTATAGGTTGATGAGTGGACGTCAGGTCACTACTTTTGAAGGGCTGGCAGATGTTTTGGTGAGGGAACAAGCCCTTAGCACCTTGCCTGAGGACATGAGGATCTGGTTAGCTGATAGACAATGTGCTACTTCAGAGGAGTTGGGGAAGAAGGGAGACTAAACCCAGCAAGCAGGGCATCCCTCCACAGGAAAGGGACCCACAGTACTGCTCATGCACCTAAAGAAACCCATGGTGGGCAGCTCAGACTGCCACAACAGAATCTGTCAGTACCATGGGAAGCTACTAGTCCAGGTACAAATCCAGGACCTGGGGTTAAATATTTTGAATGCAACCAGTGGGGCCATGTGGCATACAGACATCCATTGAAGCAAGGTGGGGAACAAAAGGTTAGAGAGCCAGTAAGTGGGAAAGACAAAATGCCAATAATAGGTTGTCTTGAGACAACAGGGTACTGAACTACCATCCTGCAGATGTCCTGATAGGGAAGGATTTGGATGAGGCAGTACCATGTGTCAATGCAGTTACACGCAGTCAGGCTAGGAGACAAGCACGTGGGTCTGATAGCCTGGGGGAGACCCAAACAGACCACACACTTGCAGCCAGGACTGGTGAGGTGGTTACTTCAGGGAGGGAGCTACTTTGTAGCAGTGAGACTGAAGGTGAGCCACAGCTGCTTGCGAGTACTGATGTTCCCTTGGACAGAGTGACAGCAAGGGCAGAGGTGAGTAGTAGTACTCAGGCTGACAGTGAGGCACCGCTGTCAGAGGATGCTAGAATTCCTGTGGAAGGGGAGCTGGGAAGGGTTACAAAGAGAGAAATGAGACAGGCTGAGCTCTCAGACCCTAGATTGCAAGGCCTGATTGCGGTAGCTAGTGAGGCACCTGATTCTCAAGTGAAGGAGGATTCTGTATACTGGGACAAAGGCTTACTACTGTATAGAGAGTGGACCCCTGAGGGAGGGCTAGAAGGTGAGAGAATACAGCAGTTGGTAGTGCCTAGAGTCTACCACCTGGTGCTTCTAGCCATAGCCCATGATATTCCCTTAGCAGGTCATATGGGCATACAATTTACAAAGAGACATATTATGCATAACGTCTACTGGCCTGGAATTTCCAGAGATGTAACAGGGTACTGCAGGACCTGTGAGCAGTGCCAAAAGGCAGGCATGGCAGGACACAAGGTGAGAGCTCCTTTGATGCCTTTGCCTGTGATTGAGGAGCCATTTCAGAGGGTAGCTATGGATATGGTGGGCCTTGAAGTACCCCAAGTTTCACAGGGAAAAAGTATATCCTACTGGTAGTAGATTATGCTACAAGACATCGTGAGGCAGTGGCTCTGTCAACCATTGATGCAGAAAAGGTGGCAAATGCTGTGTTAGAGATTTTCAGCAGGGTAGGTTTCCCGAAAGAAATAATGACTGACAGAGGTGCCAATTTCATGTCAGACCTGCTGGCTTGTCTGTGGAAGTACTGTGAGGTGAAGCATCTGAAGACCACCCCCCTACCATCTCCAGACTAATGGTCTTGTTGAGAGGTTAAACTCTACAATAAAGTCCATGCTACAGGCATTTGCAGACTTGTTTAAGAGGGAGTGGGACAAATATCTGCCCCATCTGTTGTTTGCTTACAGAGAGGTTCCCCAGGAATCCATGGGTTTTTCACACTTTGAGTTGCTGTATGGGCATAGGATGAGAGGACCGCTAGATTTAATTTGTGATGAGTGGGAAGGTGAGTGTGAACCTCACAAGGATTCTGTTATGGCATATGTCCTAAACCTCAGGACAAGGCTCAGGGAACTCCTGGGTTTGTCCTAGGAGAACCTGGCAGAAGCTCAACAACAGAAAAAGGTAATGCATGACAGGAATGCTTGAGCTACAGAGTATGCTGTAGGGAAGCAGGTAATGGTTCTCATTCTTGTTAGACACAACAAGCTGTAATCAGCTTCGAAGGAACCCTACAAGGTGGTAAGAAAGGTAAGTGATGTTAACTACATGGTGGAACTACTAAGCAGGAGGCAAGGGCACAAATTGTACCATGTTAACATGATGTAACCTTACCATGTCAGGGAGGCCCTTGTGCTGAGTATTTGCAGTGGATTGCAGGAGGAGTCTGAGGGAGACCTGGTGACTGATCTCCTCAGTGAGGCTTGGACTGACACCCAAGTGGAAGGGGTAGCAATGTCCCAGCAGCTATGTCCTACCCTGGTTCAAGAAATCCGAGCAGTGTTATAGGAATATGGGGGCATGTTCACTGGAAAACAAGGTTGCACCCACCTGGTGCAGCACCAGGTGGACACAGGACCCCAAAGGCCTATTAGGTAGGCCCCTTATCAGGTACCTAAGAGAGTCAAACAGACTCTGAGGGAGGAGATACAGGAAATGTTGGAACTAGGGGTAATTCAAGAGTCCAACAATCCCTGGGCCTCCCCAGTGGTGCTGATGCCAAAGAAGGATGGCAGAACCAAGTTCTGTGTAGATTACAGGATGGCAGCACCAGGTTCTGTGTAGATTACAGGAAATTAGTCACACAGAGTCAGATGCTTACCCCATACCTAGGACAGATGAGGCCCTAGAGCAGCTGGGTGGGGCTAAGTATCTTACAAACATTGATCTTACCAAGGGTTACTGGCTGGTGCCCTTGACTGCCAGTGCTAGAGACAAGTCAGCCTTTGTGACTCTTTTTGGCTTGTATGAGTTCACAAAGATGCCTTTTGGGATGAAAAATGCACCAGCAACTTTTCAGAGACTGGTAGATCATATCCTAGCAGAAGGGGCTGCCCTTGCCTACCTAGATTATATTACCATCTACAGCCATTCCTAGCAAGAGCACCTTAAACATGTCAGGGAGGTGCTGGGCAGACTCCAGAGGGCAGGGTTGACCAATAAGCCCAGCAAATGTCAGGTGGGTATGGCAGAGGTCTCCTACCTGGGGCATAGAATGGGGAATGGTAAGATCAGGCCAGAACCTGCAAAAGTGGAAGCCATTCAGGCATGGCCTGCACTTGTTACCAAAAAGTTGGTGAGGGCATTCATAAGGACAACAGGGTACTACAGAAAGTTCATCTCCAGTTACAGTACCATAGCTGCTCACTTCACAGACCTGACAAGGAAGAACAGGACAGATAAGGTAGTGTGGACCACAGCATGTAAGCAGGCATTTCAGAAGCTTAAAGAAGCTTTGGGAGGACCCCCTGTGTTAGTCAGTCCAGATTACAGCAAGAATTTGCTGTGTAGGTGAATGCTTTGAGCCATGGGGTGGGGGCTGTACTTAGCCAGATTTCTTCAGAGGGAGAAGAGCACCCAATGGTTTATCAGTCATAGGCTCCAGCCCAGGGAGGAATGCTATGTAGCTGTAGAAAAGGAATGTCTAGCTATAGTGTGGGCACTGCAGAAACTTCAACCTTATCTGTATGGAAGAAAATTCACTGTAGTTACAGACCACAATCCCCTAACATGGTTACACAGAGCCAGCCAGCAAAATGCCAAGTTGCTAAGATGGAGCCTAGGGTTGCAAGCATATGATATGTCAGTGCAGCACCACAGTGGGATTAGCAATGCCAAAGCAGATGGGCTCTCAAGACAGGAAATGTGGTAAGGTATACTCAGATAGACCTAACCCTCTCAAGCAATGTCTCTCAAGGGACACTTGAAAATATAGCTTGAGTTCTCTGGGGGGCGATATGTGAAGATATGTGAAAGTTGCCAGCCTAGCTAGATAGAATTTTGTAGATAATTCTGGCATTTGTAAATATTAATATACGCCACATGCTTGTTCTCTTAAATAAGAAAATTGTATTGGATGTTGAACTTCAAGAATTTAACCACATTGCACTCTGCTGGAGGAAAGCTGATAAGTCTAGCATTGTATAATTGTTTCTCAAAACTCGGAGCCAAAATGTCTTGAAGAATTTCTTGCTATTGTTTTGAGAACAGAGTTAATTGCTAGAATTTGCATGAATAATCTCTTTTATTGCTGTAACTTCCTGACCAGGTGCAAGATCAAAAGGGCTGGTAGACTATGAGTTTGTGTTAGCCTGGGAACTAGAAAAAAAAGTATGTAATCTGAAATTAATCAGTAGTACTGTGTTATCAATTTAAGGACAAAGAGACTCAGGGCATTTTGCATTTGTCTTCAGACCATCCAACATCACCAGCAATGTCTTGCTCTATATGTAAGTTTATTTTAGAACTGTGTTTGCTCTTAGACATAGCTA
The DNA here is from genome assembly GCF_019279795.1 of Protopterus annectens. Taxonomy (NCBI): domain Eukaryota; kingdom Metazoa; phylum Chordata; order Ceratodontiformes; family Protopteridae; genus Protopterus; species Protopterus annectens. The sequence continues at coordinate 1,868,730,346 of NC_056729.1, forward strand.
GGAAATAGGAAGTTTAGACTAGTTGTTTTCTGTATTGATGTCAGAACTCTTCTGCTGCATTATTTTAAACATGTCTCTGTGATCCCTGAACTCTTGACTAGCACTGTGTAGTAAGAAGTATTGTCTTGTGTTTTTATTACTTATTGTTAAATATTTTTAAACCTTTCAACTGTGGCAATTTTGTGCAGAGATAATTGACTGCATATATATATATATATATATATATATATATATATATATATATATATATATATATAGTGATACTACTAAGCCACTCCAATAAGCCTTGCTGTTCAGTTACACTTACCATTTGGATAATAATATTACACAGCAATAAATGGACACCCTTTAGTAAGGGCCTTTTTAGTGGCTGATAAGTAAGGGTCCTCATGGCAGTGATTACTACCTTATAGCCTGGGAAGAAGGGGCATAGCTAGTGAACCTGTGCCAACCTTGCCCAGGAGCGTCTGTGTGGTTGTATATAAATCATATCTCAAAGTGTGTGTGTGTGTGTGTGTGTGTGTGTGTGTGTGTGTGTGTGTGTGTGTGTGTGTGTGTGTCTGTGTGTGTGTGTGTGTGTGTGTGTGTGTGTGTGTGTGTGTGTGTGTGAGCTACTTGGACAGGGACACAAAAAACTGGTTGGACAGACAGAGTGCTAGTAGGACTTTGGCTTGGGACCCTGGAAAAGAACCCCACTCTATAGCTCTGCCAGTGGAGATTCTTATTGGGGATCTGGAGAGAAAAGGAGAAACCAGCCCCAGACTGACTGTGATCTCTGTCTGCTCTTAAGGGAAATTGTACTTTACTGTGTGTGTATTTGTTATCCTTCCTAATGTGATGCCCCTCACTGGTGTTGGTGAGGATTGAGGCTCCTTGATTACTGGGCCAGTGCATGGGCATCACACAGGGTGACCATTGTTTATGTATCATTCATATTAAGTAAATTAGCTGATCACTAATTGGTCATATTTTTTGTGTGTATTTTATAATTCTGTGACAATAGTGAAAAACCTAATAACTGTTTTAGCAAAGAATGCAGAAAGACTCTGCTTCTGCAGCATGTAAATATATTATACTTCCAAGCAACATGCTGTTCAGTGTATCTAGTATGTATCATATCACTGGCAGCATATTGATCTTTTATTCATGATGATAATGGTGCATTCTAGTAATTTCATTTTTAAATTTTAATGTAATGTTATCATAATGCTTTGCACAAGGTACGCTAATCTGATTTGGATTATTAGATGTGTGCCTTGTCATTAAATTTCAGTCACAAAGAGCATCTTCCTGTAATTGCTTAATGTTTAGTAATAAATAAAAAAAATAACTACACTTCTGCACTGTGCTTAAGATGTTTGTAATAAAAAAGCATGCTAATTATACTCTGAAAGTAAGAATGCAAATATAACTGTCTTATGGGGAGTTTTATATGTAACAAGCTTGATATAGCAAGGTTCTTATACCTCTTATACCTGTACAAACCTCACTGTTTTTAGTGAGGTGCATGCTGCAACACACACACACACACACACACACACACACACACACACACACACATATACAGCATTTCCTGCAGAAGTTTATGAGAAGCTAAAATAAAGTTTGAAAGCTATGGCACATCTTGTGCAAACAGTGACTACTATATCACCATTTGTGTGACACTGTGAGCTGTGTTCTAGCTTTTAAAGCTGCTGTCTCCCAGTGCCACTGATACATCAGTTCAACTAAATATGTCCATGGATAGGAAGAATAAAAATCAGATCTCTAATAGGAGCATTCTGGTATGCTTTCTCTTCGTGGATTCAGATGCTCTCTCAAAGTACCTTTCCTGAATCCATGAGTGCATTTCTCATACACTTCACAGTCTGTTTATGTACTATATTTTGTTCAGGTAAGGAATGCATTTAAAAAATGCCATCATTAACTTCCCACATTTTAATCATGAGTTGACACACTGTTATAGAAAATAAAACAAACCACTGTAACAGTTTTTCATTAGCTTCACAGATTATACATTTATGTTTTAACTATTGTTATTCTCACCAGCATTATATAAATTACAGAAGTCCTGTCTTCCCTTATATTTGACTCCTCCTTACGAATGTTACTCTTCATGGATTGTTCCCACAAATTGCAGTTATTTCACATAACGTATATTATATAAACTTTTTCTTACTTTGCATATGAATGCCTAAATCTCATCACTGATGATGTACAGTGACACATAGTTATTATGTTAATTGTAATGCATACCTCAAACGAAGGCTCTAAAACTATTCTGGTTCAGTTAAATATCTTGTATGGCTTTGAAAACATAAAGGCAGTGGAAGGTGTGACGTAATACCATCATTGGGTGAACAAAGGTTTTGCAGTTAATCAAGCTTTCATATCTCTTTGTTTACTTTCACTATTTAAACAATAAAACAGGAAAGAAATGTTTGGTTTAGCAAGATCTCAGTGCACTTTCAAGAGTTTCTTTGTCATGGTGTTTACATTGTTTTGCATATTGCTATAGTTTCCTGCTTAATTTTTCTTTTTTTCATAGAAAAAAATGAACATCTGTTCAAATGTCCAAACTTCTCTCAGCACGACAGTAACCAGCATAGGCTATAAAAAGGTATTGACTTGATTGCACTGACTAGTTTTACAGAGGGCTGAAGGAGCAGCAAATGCACTAAGGTAAGTGGGATGATTACTGTTAACGCTCTCTTACAATAAAAGATTGGTTACTCTGTAAACATACTACATTTAATTGCTGGAACCTGTGTTCTGAGAGACTGCCTTCCAGACTATCTGCAAATATACAGAGCTGAGTATATATTTTTTTGGTTATAGAGTGTGTTAATTGTTGCTTAGATCTCTGTTGAAACTGTTGTCGCCCTGTTCTGAGAGACTGATGTGCAAATATACAGAACTGAGTATATTTTTCTGGTTTTAGAGTTTGTACTATTAGTTGTTGCTGCTTAGATCTCTGTTGAAACTGTTTTGTCCCACCCTCCCTCTTTTTGTTTTGTAGTTTAAATTTGGTGGCTTTTGCAGTTGCCCGCCCCACTGTAGATTTGATCTGGGACACTCCCCCAGTCCCATCTCTTTACCACATTCTACCTAATAAACTCTTTCTGCACTTGCTTTCAGTCCTTTTTAATTTAATTGCATTCTTTAAATTGTGTTTGGTCTAATATTGCTACATACTCAAGTGTGCTAGCTTGCACTGCATGTGAATTGTTTTTACTACTGTTTTTGATAATTTTCTGTAAAAAAAAACAAAAAAACTGTAAGCCTGTTTCCTACCTTTCCTGTAAGTAGTGTTCCAGATACAGATTTGCTGTATCCAGGACTGTATGTAAGCTTCTGAGCCCCCAAGCCTTTCTGTGTTAAATGGAAGCCTTTGAGCTTATCCGTGGGAGTGGTAAGCACTAGGTAACCTGTCTATCACATAAGGAGTGGTTCTGGCCCAGAAATTGCAGTTATTGGCTGTTTGGGCAATGTCTTCCATCTCTCTCAACTTTCTGATTTGAAAGCCTGCATTTGCACTTGTTTCTGTCCTGTAACTCGTCTAGTGCAGATACAGATTCTTAGTTTTAGTACTTTTAAATTTGCTTATTCATGCTCAGCACTTGTTCAGAACTTATAAGCACTAAATAAGCTACTAATTACTATAGCACTCAGTCTTCCTCATTACCTAGAGGAAAACAGTTTTTGTACTTACTTTTCTCAGCTGCTTAGAGAAAAACAGCTCTTGTACTCACTTTCCTCATTTATCTAGAGGAAAATAGTTTTATTTTATTCAGGCATGTCAGCTCCCAGTGTTCTCTCCTGTCTATCTGATGAATCTGAGCATCTTGAGGCAAAGTAGAAATTGCCTCATGTACACAGACAACCCTCTCCTCCTACCACCCAACACTACAAGCTGTGAGAGATGCACTTATCTAGCCAAACTGGAGGTAAAGCTCTCTCCAACCAAGACTGAACTTGAAAGTCATGAGGTGAAGGTAAACATTTGCACCACACCACACTCATCACATAGTCTCACTAAATCTACACCACCAAAATCCACACATAGTAACACAAAAACCTTCACAGAGGCTCTCAATGATAATCTGTCTAAGCAACAGAGACCTCCAAGCAGAAACGCAAGCAACCTCCATCCCCCAACACAACCCAAATGACACATAGCTCACAGACTCAGTGTGCCACTCAACCACAGCCAATAAGGCAAAACAACGTACCCAACACACTAGTCATAGGTGACTCAATAGTCAGACACACTGATGTCCCACTCACCAGACTAAACAAGGAGAGGGTTACTGTCAGCTGCCTGTCGGGTGTCAGGATATGCCACATAACCCATGCACTCAGGTCACTCCACAACAAGTACAAATATGACTCTGTCATTGTCCATGTTGGTGTGAATGACCTGAGATCTAACTCCCTGTACATGAAAAGAGACATGGAAGAGCTCTCCGATCTTGTAGCCCAGGCATGTATGACCCTAGCCCTGAGTAGCATTCTGCCATCGCCCCGAATGATACCACACTACAAGGACAAAATGATTGACTTCAACAATTGGCTAAGCTTCTGGTGTCATTCTATGGGGATCCAGTACCTGTCTGCTTGGGATGACATGGTCGACAGACCACAATGCTTTGCCACAGATGGCCTGCACCTGTAGCCCCTGGGATTCCGGATACTGGCTAAGGCTCTTGCTGCTCCTATATTGCCTTTTTTAGGAAAGGTTCAAATAACAAATTCACCACCATAACAGGAACAGGCAAGCAAAAACTGAGGGTAATGCTACTCAGTGCTAGAAGTTTAAATCTCAAAATGCACTCACTCGAGGCACTCCTTAAAATGGAGAACATTGATATCTGTGCAGTGACTGAGACCTGGTTCAAGGCTCCAGAGTGCACCCCTGCACTACCAGGCTATAACTCATACCACACTTTTCGGCCATGTAACCTGGACCGAAACACCAAAGGTGGAGGTGTGTCCATATTCATTAAGGATATCCACACCTCCAGGCTAGTTGCTCAACATAATGCATCCAAGGTTATACAAGTGCAACTAACTCTGGGCAAAACTGCAACCCAAATTGTAGCTTGCTACAGATCCCCCACCATGCCCTAGGATTCCCACTCCTCTTTTCTCGATGTACTGGAAAATATTAGGGTTCAACCAAACACCCTAATAACAGGCGACTTCAACTACCCCACCATTAACTGGGAAAACTACTCATGTACCAACTCCTTAGCTGAACACTTTCTGGAATTCATAAACTCCAATGCCCTGGATCAACCCTCACCAGGGGCAACAATATCCTAGACCTAGTCATTACCAACATGAGTGACCGGTGTTCCACAGCTGAAGTCAACTCCTCATTGGTCCGATCCGACCATAAGCTAATCACCCTTGATATCCACATCCCGCCCTCACCCCCCATTAAGGAAACTATGGTAAAAATTTCTCCAAAGCCAACTTCATGCTTCTTAAGACAGAAATGGTGAACTTCATGGCACCCATGCAGATGGACAATATAGTTACAACTGCTGAATCCTACACAAATGAACTCTATAAGCACTTACACGAGTGCATGGATCGTGCTATCCCAAACAGAACCAAGACTCTATCCTCCAAAAAAAGGAAGTCAATCTGGTGGCCCCCTGCCATAAACAAACCGTACAACAGAAGGAAGAAACTGTTGCAAAAGAGAGTAAAATCCCATGAGTGGAGGAGCTCCCTGGTCAGCCTCAGTAAGAAGCTGAGATTCCCTATAAGATCCCCCAAAGCTAGCTATGAAAACAAAATCACCACTAATTCTAAGGACAACCACAAAGCATTCTATAGCTATGTCAAGAATCTTGATGGCAACACCCAGATCTGCTTTGAGTTACAGCACAAAGGCATGAAAATTACAGAACCAACTGATATTGTCAACATCCTGGCACATAGGTTCAGTGCTAACTTTACCCCCCCCTCACCCCCTAAAGAGCCCATATCTGTACAAGAAGAATGCAGAGTCCCTGTAATCACAACTACGCAGGTAAAAGCTGCACTCTCTAAAACCAAAAACACAGCCTCCATGGGACCGGAGAACATCCCAGGCTGCGTTTTACATGAACTTCAGAATGAACTGGCTCCCCACTTAAGCACCATGTTCAATAAAAGCCTCGCATCAGGCTTTGTGCCCACTGAATGGTGCACAGCAACAGTTATCCCACTCCACAAAGGGGGAGCCACCACTGATCCCAGGAACTATCGACCTATTAGCCTAACGAGCCTGGTCTGCAAGGTCATGAAACGTATCATCACGGAACTCATAAACAAAGACATTGGTAACCTCCAAACTCTGGATCCCACCCAGTTCGGGTTTGTGAAAGGCAGATCATGCCTCCTGAACCTGATCGACTTCTTTGAGGCAGTCACCAAAGCTGTAGATGAGGGTAAGGTGGTTCACACAGCCTATCTTGACCTCGCCAAGGCTTTCAACACCATTCCCCATTCTGGAATTATAGCTAAACTCACTAAACTAGGTATAGATCCCTATGTCAAAAGATGGGTTGCCAACTGGCTCACTGACAGAACCCACACTGTAAAAGTTGCAGACTCCAAATCTCACCTCAAAGCAGTGACAAGTGGAGTACCACAGAGTTCTGTCCTGGAACCTGTCCTGTTTCGTATCTACTTCTCTGAAGTACAGGCTAACACAGAAGGCCTCTGGCTAATGAAGTTCACAGATGACTGCAAACTAGGAGCCATAGTCAAGTCCCCAAATGATGTGGACATCCTACAGAAGGGCCTCGCTGAGACAGATGCCTGGTGTCAGAGCCATGGCATCAAGCTCAATGCCAAAAAGTGCAGTGTCATCCCCTTTGGTAAAAACTACGTACCCATGAACTACCACATAGGCAGCAATCTACTTAACACTGAATGTGTGATAAGAGACCTTGTGACCCAGGTGGACAGTAGTCTCGCCTTTGATAGTCACATCACCACAGTAGTCAGGAAGTTCTTCTACGTGGCACACCTCATCATAAAAGGGTTCTCATCCAGGAAAAAAGAGGTCATTGTTCCCCTCTACTCATTAGATCCATTATAGAGTACAATGCCCCTTTTGGAAGGTACCTCACAAGACATCTGCAGCAGCTGGAAAGGCCATGGAAGTACCTCACAAAGAGGATTACTGGCCTCAAACAAATGCCCTACACTGACTGCCTCAAAAAACTCCAGATTTACTCCATAGCATATCGCCTACTCTGAGGTGATCTCTGCCTAACATATAAAGCTATGCCAAACCCAGAGCTGTTGGACATGCTACACCTAAAGAAATCTCAGTCCCTCTGAACTACATGCTCTAGGGACCTAAACCTTGTCACCACAATAAACAGGACATGCTGGAGTGATAGATTCCTGTCCCAGAGACTTCCCATACTCTGGAACAGGCTACCCATCTATGTCAAGCAAAGTTCTTCATTAGCACTCTTCAAGAAAAATCTTGATGAGTGGATGGGAAATAGGAAATACACCCCGGGGAGCAATTCTGTGTCTCTCCTCAACAGTGGCACAGGAAAATAATTTTCTTGGGTGGCATAAGCCAGGAAACCTTGTTGTCTAGGCTTTGGGCCAATAGCTGAGTACCTACTTATGATCCTATGAACGTATGAACCTACATCATCATTCATCATCAAACCCCTTTTCCCATTTTCTAAATGAGATCGGGGTGTCGTGTCAACTGTCAACATCTCTCTCAATTGAATGTCATATTGCTGCCTTCTTTGACACTCATGCCTGACTGTCACAGATATTCTCGTACACAATCCATCCACCTCTTTTCTGGATGCCCTCATTTCCTCTTGCCTTCTTTTCTGCACATGTGCCCAAACCATCATAATCTTTTCTCTTTACTCTTTGCTGTAACTGGAGCTACTTTCGCTTCTGCTCTTATGTCCTCATTTCTTCTTCTGTCCCGCAATGTGCATCCTACTACCCTTCTCAGGCACTTCATTTCCATCACCTCTAGCTTCAGCTGTTCTGCCTTTACTGCCCAGGTTTCGGTACTATACAGTAGTACTGATCTCACCACTGCTCTGTACGCCTTACTTTTCAGCTTCTTTGGCATTCTTCTGTCATACACTACCCCTGGCACTTGGTGTCAGTTCACTGCAGCCCCTCTGATTCTAGCTTTGACTTCTTTATTCAGCCTTCCCTTCTCCTCAAGCACCCCTCCCAGATATATGAAGCCGTTAACCTGTTCCACTATTTTCGTTTATGTCACATTTCTCGCCCTTTTTGATTTCTCTATTTGCTGTCATTACCACTGTCTTATTTGTACTCAGTTTCATCCCATATGTCTTCAGTTTTACATTCCATTCCCTTATCCTTTGCTGAATTATTTGTTGCTCAGAATCTGCATGCAATACCACATGATCTGCATGCAGCAACTTTGTTCATCTGTACACTCTGTCCTGTTTGCTAATGTATTCCATCACCAGTATGAACATCAGTAGGCTCAGAGCTGAAACCTGATGAACACCGGGTCTCACTGGGAACCCTTCTGTGAGACTGGATACTGTTTGCACTTGAGGCAGTGGGTCCTTTTGCATGGCCTGCACAAATTCTACTAATGTTTCTGGGGCTTTGAACCATCGCAGGACTGACCAAATCTTGTCATATGGTTTCTCTAAGTCTAGGAATGCCCAGTGGGACTCTCCTCATCTCTAGCTTCTTCTCAACTATCTGTCTCACTGCAAACACTGGGTCAGTTGTGCTGCATCTTAATCTGAATCTGAACTCTCATCTCCCATCTTACTTTCTACTATTCTGTGTATAGGTTTATCATTCACCCTCTCTAGAACTTTCATGCAATGTGACAGGAGTTTGGTATCTCTATACTGCAACACTTGTGGATGTCACCTTTGTTCTTATACACTGGCATGAGTATGTTATTCTCTAGTAGTCTGAGATACGCATTTCTCTCCACACTGCTATAAGTATACCCAGGAGCCATTTTTTCCCTATCTCACCCATCATATTTGTCATACCTGTTGTGGCCTCATCTGAGCTGCTGCTTTCCCTGACTTTATTTTTCTTAGTACTGTCCTCAATTCTTTTATGGTGGGCTCCTCTTCTTCTTTCTTCATAGGCTATGTCTGTTTTTTTTTTCATTCAGATGCTGCTGGAAATATTCCTTTCATCTGCCTTTGATGTCCTGTGGACTGATAAGCAGGCTGTTGCTGGCATCCCTTATGAAGGGGTTCTGACTATTTTCTTTATGTTTCTGTCTTTGCCTTATGACCTCATATAGTTTCTTTGCACCAACAACTGAGTCAGTTTCCAGAAGCTGATAGAATGCCTCTGATGCCCTGTTCTTTGCTATTGCAGATCCTTCCTTAGCATCTTTGTTAGCCAGCCAGTGTTCCTTCCTAGCCTGGTCCGTCTTTTCTGTCTCCCACTTTTTTCTGCACTCCTTCTTTGCCCACTGCTTGAACTTGATTTTGGCAACCAGTGGTTTGTGCTGTGGGCTGACTCTTTTAATATAAATTAATATTAGGATCATTGTGTTTTCTTCTTCTTTAATGATTTATTATAAATCTTACCTATGTAGTATGTTTCTACATATTACACTAAATTCAGCCTATTTCTATAGCTAGTCCATTGTAATTTCTAAACTATGTAAACATTTATGACCTAGCAACACTTACATACCTAACCAGTAAATAACATAAATGCATGTATACTTTATTAATTTATTCGCACTTTGTTAACTGGGTTAGCGCTGCTGGCTAAGATACCACTGGAATAAGAGTAAAGGTTAATATGGGAGCTAAACTGCAGACAATACAGCATTAGACACAACATAAAAACAATTTCAAATCTTCTAGTTTTATATGCATCAGAGTTACAATAACCATTTTATAGAACTATAGTTTCTTCACATCTCTATAAATCACTCGTATTACAATCAACATGTTATAGCTGATTATTCTGTCAAATGATTAAAACAGAGCAAGGTTTTTTTATAAGTAAAATGATGTTTGTGTTTCGTGAAAAGCCTAAGATGATATGAGACAGTTTATGACTGGAAGTATCTCCTTTTGTCATCATAGAGTGTTAATCATCTGAGAAAAAAGTTACGTATTAAAACTGTTGGTTAGGCATCAGGGCACATAAAGTAGTTTATTCCCCACTCTGGGCATGTAGCAGACTGGAATGGCAGGTGCCCTATGCAAGGCAATTTGAAAAAGTGGGATAAATTCTGCTTTGATTTTCAATGGTACAGTGCTCCAGAATGCAGGAGGAAACTTAACTCAGACCATTTTTCCTGATCTGGGAGTTAGATTTCTGTGCATTGAGTATAAATTAATTTGAAGAACATAACAGCTTGGGGACAATGTACTAGGAAAGAAGGTTAACTAAGTTTGTGCATGGGTTCTTATGATTCGATTTGTGAAGTTGCAGTTGGGATACCTGGATGTATGTTTGCAAGGTTGTCCACATTTTATTTATTTTATTTATTTTTATTTTATTTTACATTTGTTAACCGGGCTAGTCTAACTGGATATATTTCCATTTTCAGCAGAGGCCCGGGGAGAAAAGCTCCACATATAGACAAAAGAGGTATAACATGAGCAAAAAAAATAACAGATTACACTCTGGTAGAACGTAGACAATGAACATAATTACCAAAAGAATAGGACTTTAAATTCCTAGACAATGTAAAGACAATGTAAATAGCAACATGTTAAGGCTTATTACATATTTTAAAACCAAGAAGAGAAAAGTGCAAGATCAAGGAAAAAGAAACAACGATAGATAGAGAGAGCAGATTTATAAAAGATATATACTTTCTGGAAAAGAGTCATAGCCATATAGAGGAAAGATATAGGGGAGAGGTCCAAATACGGTAGAGGAATAAGTGCTTTAATTAAGAATGGTGTGATGAGTTTAGTAGGCTTGCTAGAATTTTTAAAATTTGATTATGGGTGACAAAGTTTTGTAATGGTTTGCTAGTTAAGGTCACCTATTTTGCTTTTTTCCCATAGCATAGTTCTAGGAATAGTATTGATTCTCCAATTGAGTGGCTAGCATATGGCAGAAGACATTGTTTTGTGTTTGTGTCCTTTATTTTGATTGCACTTACTAATGGAAATTGACTTTGTTGTCTACTCTTACATCAAAGTCATTTCACTTCTGCAGTGTTTCAAGAAGTCTGGTTGCATGAATCATTTTGGTCTTTTAAGTGGTATTAATAGTTCATCTCTACTAATTGTGGAAAAGTATTTTGTTAAGGAGTGGCTGTGACCAGACATTTATGCAATCAATTGAAAAGTCATTTTTAATATTTCATCAGTGCTACATAGCAGAGATGAGGGTATGTCTTGAGTTAGATCTGTGAGATAACTAGTAAGCTAGTCAAATCCTTGTTGTCTATATCTTAAAGAAGAAGCTGATGATTAACACGACAGAAGGTTTTACAGAATGCATTGAAGATTGTTATTACTTACTGACCATTTTCTCTGTAGTTATGCAGGGAGCAAGTTGGATAGGTGCTTTCTCCAGCTCTCAAACCATGCTGGTAATCTGTGCAGCATGCTGAGTCAAATGTAAGATTTTATTGGCTGCATGTTGCAAGTGATATGCACTGGGCATCTAGTAAAAAAGCCATTGAAAAGTTGTGGGTTCAAGCCTCATTAGTCACAACCATACCTCTCAAACTCTTAGAGGAAGAAAAGTGGACAAAGTTATAAATAATAATAGGCTAACAGATTTTGCATTCGCATGAATTTTCTGAAGGGTATTAAGTTTGAAACTCAGATGTCTGTCATTATTTTCTGACTTCAGTCTTTAATGATTTGCCAGAAAATTTAAATTTTTTGAAAAATAGACTATAAATATGAGGCAAAATCTGGGCATTCTGCCAAAATCTGTACAGTTGAGAGGTATGGACTTAATATTTAGTGCCTGACAATTAACACATAAGATTCTTCTTCTTTTGGCTTTTCCTCACAGAGGATCACTTGTCCACTCATGATTGGCAGTGGAGTTTTACGGTGTTGAGTTGCCAGCCCAGCGCCCAACCTTCCACAGAAGGCACACACATGCATACACTCACACCTAGGGTCAATTTAGAGTGTCCAATCCACCTACAGCATGTCTTTGGGATGTGGGAGGAAACCGGAGCACCTGGAGGAAACCCACGAGACCACAGCGATGACATGCAGACTCCGCACAGAAGGCACCCCAGCCGAGAATCGAACCGAACAACCTCTTGCTGTGAGGCGGCAACACTAACTGCTGCACCACTGTGGCCACCCTACAATTAACACATAAGATCAAAGGTTTGAATTGTCACTAATATGCTTTCCTTAGTCTGGGGTTTGATTCACTCAGTCTGCATTTGCCGAATGTTGACACTGAGCAGACCACTTAAGCGGGCAATTCTCTAGGGAAGTTTGGAAATTGGACCAGGCTCCTCAAAGGTCTCTTAGACAACATACCATGTAACTATGAACAGCATTCTCATACAGAGAAAACGATGCACTAGTTTCTCAGGTCTTTAGAAAGAAGGCTAATTATGCTAATTGGTCTGTAACTCTTGACTTTTGGGAATTTACCTCTTTCTGGCAGGAAAAACTGTCTTTGCATGACTCCAGACATCAGGCCCATAGATATCATGTAAACTTCTGTTAATTAACTGTATCATAAGTCTAGAGACAAATACAAAACAATCTTCTGGAAAAGGCGGGTGGTAACCTGTGCAAAGCCATTATTTCTGATTTGTCCGATAGAGGCATGCATGAAACTAAACGGACAGGTGAGATGTTGGTTAAATATAGTGAATGATGACATCAGAGATATTTTGTGAGTTTTGAGGGTACGGGGTAAAGTAGTTAACAAGGATACTGGCTGAGCTGGGAAGAGAATTCATTCTTATATTGCCTTTCCTTTTATCATTTACCCATTAGGCAGCCAATGGGGTTGTTTAGATTTTTGTTTTGGAGATTGACGAAGCAGTCATTTTTTGTTTTCTTATAAAATACTTTTATTTGCTCTGTATGCATTCATAGTTGCTGAGCGCTTGCATGGTTCCTGATGTTTTACATGTTGTCTAGTTTACACTCCTTACTACTATGTATTCCTTTATTGTAGAGCTGATACAGTGTGTTCTTTTGTTTTCTTATTGTAATGACCCTAGAAAATCATAGTTGGCTAATAGGTTTTTAAGAATATCATTGCTGTATTTTCAGTACTGGGTAAAAGTTTGGCTCCAGTCTACCGTATGTAGCTTGGATCCAAAGTCTTTAAGTGAAATATTTATTAACTTGCTATCTCTATTGTTTTTGAAATATTTGGAAAAGAGGTATACTCATGGATAGCTTATGATGGCTGGTGATCACTGAGGAGATTTGTAGAGTTTGTTTGGATTTGTAATACTGTGGGCTTTCAGTAAGCATCCAATTCAGTATAACATATCACGTTTGTTTTATCTTTCCTTGTCAGCTCTTCAGTCAGTTCAGTGAGGCCAGAGGTGAGGCCGTAGCTGAGTATTTTATTGTAGGTGTTTGTTTGCCAGAGGTGGAAGACGGCTCCCAATGGTGATAACTGACTTTCGGGATAGTCATTATACAAACATATAATGTTAGGCAGGCTCCCATTGGTGATAACTGACTCTTGGGATAGTCATTATACCAACATATAATGTTAGGCAGGCTCCCATTGGTGATAACTGACTCTCGGGATAGTCATTATACCAACATATAATGTTAGGCAGGCTCCCATTGGTGATAACTGACTCTCGGGATAGTCATTATGCCAACATATAATGTTAGGCAGGCTCCCATTGGTGATAACTGACTCTCGGGATAGTCATTATACCAACATATAATGTTAGGCAGGCTCCCATTGGTGATAACTGACTCTCGGGATAGTCATTATACCAACATATAATGTTAGGCAGGCTCCCATTGGTGATAACTGACGCTCGGAATAGTCATTATACCAACATATAATGTTAGGCAGGCTCCCATTGGTGATAACTGACTCTCGGGATAGTCATTATACCAACATATAATGTTAGGCAGGCTCCCATTGGTGATAACTGACTCTCGGGATAGTCATTATTCCAAGATATAATGTTAGGTAGGAGGGTTTTATTTTGTCTGGTTTGATTAATATGCAGTGAAGGAATTACCTGACCTCTATTTTGACAAATACAATAAATTTGTTTCTACACTGCATGCTAGCTTTCCACTATCTGTGAATTTCACTAAAATAAAATGGAATTATAACAGATAATCATACGAGTAATCTTCAACAAAGACGCATTCCTATTTCTATTTAATTGTAATTCAATAACACATAACATTAGCATACACATTATTTTTTGACGAGGTCAGTGGTCTCTTTTCAAAGCAGACTCAAGTTGGTATTTATACTACTAGGGGAAATCTGATCAGCACATCAGGAGACTTCCCTCACTCTTTTTGATTGGTTCTGTGGGAGCTTTACAACCCCCTGAGCTACCACTGACTCAGTCACATTGGACCTTGATTTAATATCACATCTGAATGACATCATGCTAAGAACTGCAGCACCCACTTACACTACACTGTAGTATCAGCAATTCAATCACCTGGTGTGGCAATAGAACCCACAGCATCTTGCACCATGGGTGAGTTTGCTACATGTTGCACCACTGACACTGGTAACCTGCATAGATCCCTGTGACAGCATATTGTTGTATTATCTCTGTGTGTTGCCATACAACCTCTTTCTTGAATTATTCTGGAATGTACTCTTTGAAAAACATAAAAGTAGAGCACAATTTATCATATATTTGTCTGTCTGTGAATTTTACAGTGTAGTGTATCAGCAACTAACACCAGCGTTTGTGCCTTTGTAATGTTTCCTAATGCACAGGGACTGGACATGTTGATGTTTTTTCTCAAGAGGTTTCAGCCAGGACTCTGTGCTCCACCTAAAGAAAACCAAATCTCCTTGGGCCACACGCTCTAGGGATCTAAACCTCACCACAACAATAAATAGGACATGCTGGAGGGATAGATTCCTGTCCCAGAGACTTCCCATGCTTTGTAACAAGATTCCAATCTACATTAGGCAGAGCTCCTTACTGACTCTCTTCAAGAGAAATCTTGATGAGTGGATGGCAAACAGAAAATTTACCCCAGGGATCACTTTAGTGGCTCTGCTGGACAGAGGCACAGGGAACTAATCTAAAGGGGGTGGCTAGGCTTATAAATGCCCTCAGGCAGATAGCCTAGTACCTACCTATGAACCTATGAATGATAGAGCATGATACTTAAAAGATAAACCTCAGGATTGAAACACTGCTAAATAAATAAATATATATATATATATATATATATATATATATATATATATATATATATATATGTGTGTGTGTGTGTGTGTGTGTGTGTGTGTATACAGATCAGATTATTTTCAGACCATGTGTGTTTATATATTTCTAAGGTGCCTTTGTGTAGGACAAAGCTCTGGCAGTAAATTGGTTTGGTGCCATCTACCCTGCTGTCTATGAATAATTTTACTTACTGACCATTTGCAAACAGTCATCCTTTTTTTGGTAAGAAAAAACGTTGTGGTGTTAGTATCCCAATAACTCATTGCTTTCCATGCAAAAAGTCATCTCTCATAATTATATTACTCACTTTCACTTTCTTACAGTGAAATTATTTGGGGAGCTTACATGATTTCTGTAAAGACTTTTAAAAATCATTTTAAAATTGCTATGATTTCTATGAAGAAGATGTGCAATATCCACCTCCCATCTTGGTCAAATGAGTGCTGTTCCCTCCTCTCCCTTCTAGTCTGTGTTATACAGGTACATGTTTAAGCCCCATTTTTAAATTTTCAAATTCCCCTACTTGCATCTTGGTTTCTGAAGTAGAATAACATCTGCTGTAATTATTTTCATCCTAACCAATGCAGTTTTGTACTTCATGGCACGCTCTATGCCACATACACTCCATAGCACTACATTACCAGAGGCTTGTGCAAGTGCTGGAGCATTGCAGAGACACTGTCAGGCACACCCAGGCTAGATTAATTGAAAGACAAATCACACTGATAAAACAGTTACTTTTTCTAGAGAGGAGGGATGGCAACACACATATAATAAAACAATCAGGGTGCCACTGGGATCTGTGTGGCAGTCCTACCAACCTTTTCATTTTTTGATCCTTGGTATAGTCATGAGCATAGACATAACACAGGAGCATTTTTATCAGATGGGGCTGAAAACAATTACCGTGGCATGGAATTTGGCTAGGAACATGTGTTAAAAATTATAACTAAATAATATGAAGAAGCAAATAAAAAATATCAAAAGTTAACACATCAAAGTAGAGCAGTGCAGTGGATGACCCTGCTGCTTCAGTGTGCTTGGTTTTCCAGTATGTCGTTTGGTTGGGGTGCCTTCTGTGCAGATTCTACATGTCCACCTTTGGTCCACATGGGTTTTCACCTGGAACTCTGGCGTCCTCTTATCTGTCAAAGACACACTATAAGTTAACTCCCCCAAACTACCTATGGAAGTTTGTACCATGTGAATTAGTGTCTAAGGTAATTCTTTTGACATCCATTACTAGATTATTTTTTCTACCTAGCTCCTATAGACAAACCGGATAAGATTTAGTTTTTTGGCAATTCAAAATTGGATAAACTGATTAATCAGAATATTAACAAATTAATATTTTAAAAGGCAAATCGATCATTGATAGTTGAGAATATTAATTTATAGTCTTGTTGACTGGGGTTAGTCCCACTAGGACAGTGGTCTCTTTTCAAGGGAGACCTGAGGTGATACTTGTACTACTGGAGAAAACTGGGCAGGGCATTGAGGAACTCCTCCTACTTTTTTCAAGAGATGTCGTTGAATATTTTATATTGACTTTAGCTACCATCAACTCAAGCAGATGGGACCTCAGTTTAGCATCTAATCCAAAGGACAACACACTGAGGAGTGTAGCACCCTCCTCCAATGAAGCACTGCAGTGTCAGAAGCATACTATTAAAACTTGAGGTAAGAAGGCTGAAATGATCACTCTGGAAAAGCTGGTCACATAGAACAGATGTTGTGAAAGGATTGTTGTACCTCAAATGGCTAAGTTTGTTTTTGAGAGTTGTAGTTATCTCTATACTCAAACAGACACATATTTCCAGTTGACTCAGATGTAATGAGCTTATTAACTATATACACTGGGACATCTATTGTTGTGGTTTTTACTAAGCCATGAAATTACATATCTGAGAAATTTATTGTGCATCATTTGTTTATTATTTATTTGTTTATTACTTTTTGTTGACCCTAATTTGCAAAGCCCATTTTCATGGGGACCTCGAAGGAAAAATTCCTTTCACCTAAGCAATTGTATCAACTATCTCTGTACATTGAAAACTAATAAGGTTAAGTAAAACAAAATGAGAAGCAAACAGTAAGAAAATAGGAATAAAGCAGTAATACTCCTAAAGTAAGAATGCATTGTATATCTAGGTACAGTTGAAATAAAGCAGTAATACTCCTAAAGTAAGAATGTATTGTATCTAGGTACAGTTCAAATAAAGCAGTAATACTCCTAAAGTAAGAATACATTGTATATAAAGCAGTAATACTCTTAAAGTGAGAATGCATTGTATATCTAGGTACAGTTCAAATAAAGCAGTAATACTCCTAAAGTAAGAATGTATTGTATATCTAGGTACAGTTCAAATAAAGCAGTAATACTCTTAAAGTAAGAATGCATTGTATCTAGGTACAGTTCAAATAAAGCAGTAATACTCCTAAAGTAAGAATGCATTGTATCTAGGTACAGTTCAAATAAAGCAGTAATACTCCTAAAGTGAGAATGCATTGTATATCTAGGTACAGTTCAAATAAAGTAGTAATACCCCTAAAGTGAGAATGCATTGTATATCTAGGTACAGTTCAAATAAAGCAGTAATACTCCTAATGTAAGAATGCATTGTATAGCTAGGTACAGTTCAAATAAAGCAGTAATACTCCTAAAGTAAGAATGCATTGTATATCTAGGTACAGTTCAAATAAAGCAGTAATACTCTTAAAGTAAGAATGCATCATATATCTAGGAGTATGACTGCTTTATTTGAGCTGTACCTAAAGTAGGAATGCATTGTATCTAGGTACAGTTCAAATAAAGCAGTACTACTCCTAAAGTAAGAATGCATTGTATATAAAGCAGTAATACTCCTAAAGTGAGAATGCATTATATATCTAGGTACAGTTCAAATAAAGCAGTAATACTCCTAAAGTAAGAATGCATTGTATATTTAGGTACAGTTCAAATAAAGCAGTAATACTCCTAAAGTAAGAATACATTGTATATCTAGGTACAGTTCAAATAAAGCAGTAATACTCCTAAAGTAAGACTGCATTGTATGTCTAGGTACAGTTCAAATAAAGCAGTAATACTCCTAAAGTAAGAATGCATTGTATATAAAGCAGTAATACTCCTAAAGTGAGAATGCATTGTATATCTAGGTGCAATTCAAATAAAGCAATAATACTCCTAAAGTAAGAATGTGTTGTATATCTAGGTACAGTTCAAATAAAGCAGTAATACTCCTAAAGTAAGAATGCATTGTATCTAGGTACAGTTCAAACAAAGCAGTAATACTCCTAAAGTAAGAATGCATTGTATCTAGGTATAGTTCAAATAAAGCAGTAATATTCCTAAAGTGAGAATGCATTGTATACATACCTCTCAACTTGGAATCATCAAAAATCTGGACAAAGCCCATGAAAAATAGGTACAAATCTGTATGCTGATTAACATACAATTTGCATACATAATTATGCAGCCCCACCCACTCCAATGGAATTGTGGGATATCAGCTTTTAAACGCAAACTGAACAGACAACCAAAAATATGGCCCCAAATTGCCTATGTCACATTAAAAAAAGATATTGTAATAGGGAATGGATGGCAAACTCATAACAGGTTCATAGTTACTAGCCTAGGTATCTCCGCCGAAAAGGATATTCTCAGGACTGCAGCATCCTCCCACGTTAAAAGTACAACACAGTATCAGCAATACATCTACACATACTGTTGGAGTAGAAACCACAGCCTTCTGCATAAAAAGCAAGTATTCTACCTGTTGTGCTACTAACAATGCAAGCAGACTTGGCATAGGCATCACTATTTCTCTTCCCCTGAAGCTCTCAGCAACTTGTAAAATCCACTCAACACTCAACTGCATCTCTCAACTTTGCAGCACAAGAAATCGGGAAAAGCCAAAATTTATTGGGGGTGACAAAAGCTCAAAAACCAGGGGCACATTTTAAACATTGTTTGCATAATCTTGGAAAGTTGCTAGAATAAAATGCTATGTTACCACCATGTGTTTCCTGAAAGATAGGAAGACTGAAACTTAAATGTTACTTAAATAAACTTAATTTAGTGAATTATGTTCAACTTCTCACCAGATCTCAACCTCTTAAGCACAAAAAACCTGGACAAAGCCAATATTGGGGGAATACAGCCCCAAATATAGGGACAAATTTCAAATATTGATCTTATAAACTTTGCTAGAAAAATAGGTTTTGTGTTATCATGTATTTTCTGAAGAATATGACACCTGAAATTCCAATGCCTGTCATTATTTAGTGAATTCAATCCTCACTGATTTGCTAAAAAAATCCAGAAAACCACAGATTTTTATGAGGAACAGAACAAAAATGAGGCAAAAAGCACAAGTGGTGGTGGGTAAAGAATTCAGGCTCTTGCTACCCAGTACCCAAGGTACAGGGTTTGAGCCTGAGTAACTGTAACCAGCCTGCCTATTTAACAGGGGCATTTTACACACAGACACACACACCTACACCTGTAAAATGAAACCTGTCTGCAGCCATTAACACACTCTTTAAAAAGCCAAACAGAAAGCACACTCAAAAGGAAAGTAAACCAAGCTGAAAATCCTGGTAACGGCTTCTATAAGTAGGCTACAACTCTTCAGTAAACTGTTATACATGGTCAGCTGCCACATATGTGATATTTCATTATGCCTTATGCAATCAATATGAGTAAACAGTGCTCCTAGCATTGTGGCTGGTGGGGATATCCTCGCTGGCCATTAGCAGACACCCAGTAGTGAGTTATGGCCAGATGCATTTATGAGAGGAAATTAAAGGCTGATGGATAGGTAACTTTTGTTGAGTTCCACAAAATTAAACTCCATTTAGACTGTGACCTGGTAAGGCTTTAAAAGTTATTAAACAGCAATCTGGCTGTGGGGATGGGTGGGATTACAACAATTACCAGAGAATGTAGGCCGCCTCTGTCACAGTGCTAGTCACTACTAGAAAATAATGCCATTTTTTATATACTACACATACAAGTTCAGGCCTCTTGCGTTCATGAAGACATAAACAGAATCCAGCAGTTCAGTAGAAGCAAAAAACTACCAAAAGCCAAATAAACACAGGTAAAATGTTAGTTTAGCCAGGCATATACCCTGTACACCATGGAGTACTTTTTAAAATTCCTTGATTATTATTTTACTTATTTCGTTTTGCTATGAAATGTACTAAAATTTAATTATAAAACTGATCTAGTTATCATGGTTTGGTTTATGAATCTGATTATATATTTTGTTAAATTACATATTTTCACAATGCTTCAGCTATACTTATGTTATCTGCAGAAAAAAACTGCTAAGTCTTAAATTCTGAAATAAACAAAATTTCTATGGCAAATTTTAAGTAAAAAACATTAAGGATAGTTATCCCTTTGGCAATAACGAATGGAACACACACTTTACACTTAATAAAACTCCAGGTAGGAAGCTACAGTGCTATTAAAACTGCAACCAAGCCAAAATGTAACTTGTAAATTAACACACTCCCAGTAAAAGCAAACTCTTCAAAAAGCCAAAACAGAAACCAGGCTGAAACACAATGCTTTAAAAGTAAAATGAAATGCAAATTAGCACACTCCCAATAAAAGCAAACTCTTCAAAAAGCCAAAACAGAAACTAGGCTGAAACACAGTGCTTTAAAAGTAAAATGAAATGCAACCTGTAAGCTGCCTGCAGCCGTTAGCACACTCCCGGTAAAAGCAAACATCTTTATAAATCTAAAACGGAAAGCACACTCAAAGGAAAGAAAACCAAGCTGCAGCTAGACCCTATCCTTATTCTGCTGCCTTAATGGTCAAGTGGGCAGTTCGATAGGCACACTTCTTCCCTACCTTTCCAGTCGGCAGCAAGTTAGCAACATATCAAACGGAGCTGCAGCAACACTCTGCTTTGTCATTCAAACGGCGCCTCATGCAGCTACAGATATCCAGCCAGCCTCGCTCACAGTGCAGTTTCGATTTGCTGTTCCATCAGTAGTACAGCATGGAATATGCTTTGCTCAAAGTCGCATTGTAGTTATTCCCGCCAAGGATTTTGAGCGTATTTCAGACGGAAATGTGAAATGCATGCGCATTGAGCTTCAGGCAGGCTGTTTCACAGAGCTGACGTCATCGCGCACATGATGACATCAGTCAGGAAATAAAATGTAAAATAAAAGTGCCGAGAACTCAGAAATGAAGGGGTGCCACTCGGGAATCATGGCACCCCATTATTTGGACCCCAAAACTCATTTTTTACCGAGTAATTTGGTACGGTTGGGAGGTATGATTGTATATCTAGGTACAGTTCAAATAAAGCAGTAATACTCCTAAAGTGAGAATGCGTTGTATATCTAGGTACAGTTCAAATAAAGCAGTAATACTCCTAAAGTGAGAATGCATTGTATATGTAGGTACAGTTCAAATAAAGCAGTAATACTCCTAAAGTGAGAATGCATTGTATATCTAGGTACAGTTCAAATAAAGCAGTAATCCTCCTAAAGTAAGAATGCATTGTATATCTAGATACAGTTCAAATAAAGCAGTAATACTCCTAAAATAAGAATGCATTGTATATCTAAGGACAGTTGAAATAAAGCAGTAATCCTCCTAAAGTAAGAATGCATTGTATATCTAGATACAGTTCAAATAAAGCAGTAATACTCCTAAAGTAAGAATGCATTGTATATCTAGGTGCAGTTCAAATAAAGCAGTAATACTCCTAAAGTAAGAATGCATTGTATATCTAGGTGCAGTTCAAATAAAGCAGTAATACTCCTAAATGTTAGTATTCATTCCCAACAAAAATCTCTATGTCATCAAGACAGACTTCACCATTAATTCTTAAAACAGCACAACTATAGAAGTTGTCTCCGACACTAAATTTCTAGGTGCTATCATCAATGAAAACCTGACATTTAACCTCCATATCCATAATAATACAAAAAACAAACAAACTATAAGCTAGGTTCCCTCTACCAACAAAAATGCTGCCTCAATTGTTCTACCAAACATGCTCTTGCCTTAACTTTTCTCTTACCCTCACTGCTCTATGGTGCTCCTCTCCTTACCAATATCCACTGCACCATAAAAAACTAGCTTTAGACTTGTTACAACAAGGTTGCCAAATCTGCAACCAATGCAAGATACACTTCCCATCATTGAATTTCTTTAAAATCACTTAACTGGCTCAAACTTCCCCATCATCTTACCTACCTAGAGCTACTCACAGCTCACAAAATTATCTACAAACCTTCAGAATACCCAACGCTCTCTTCCATCCTCACCCACAACTACCCTAACAGGCCACTTAGATCTGAAAACCAACTACTACTGCAAGTATACAAATCTAAACTCCCTGACGGCAACATGTTTTATTCCTTTTCTGTCACCAAGCTTTGGAACTCTTTACCATCAGCTATCAGAACCTCTGGTAAAAATCACATCTTTCAAAAAAGGATTGCTATTACCTCTCTCTTTCCTTTGGCAATGCACATGCGTCAATTCTCATTCTTCTATAACTTGAATTCTTGCACTCTAAGTTTACTCACACACTATCCTACACCCCTCCCCTCTTCAAACTCATTCATACTCACTACCATAACAAACTTTGCTAAACTTTTACTCTTCGATCCATCTTTTCCATATTATTTCTTATTCTTACCTCTTCCCATGCTTTTACTAACCAATCTCACAAACTACCCTGTATATACCACTTAATTATGTTTAATAACTCAATTACTTTTCTAGTTTTGTAACCTTTACTAGTTGTTATGCTGACCTATACTCACATGTACATATCATTTGTGCACCACCCTTACATTTATGGTATATTACTATGTATGCATTGTTTTACTTGATTTTATCTGGAAGCTGTTTTATATTGTATTCTGTTTGTATGTTTTGTGCTATTATACTGTGGAGCTTTTCTCCCCAAGCCTCCAGTGAAATTGGATTCTCTTGGCCCAGTGGACTTTCCC